>NC_067472.1:59559220-59789015 GCF_947179515.1 Apodemus sylvaticus | reverse complement strand
CCTGTTTTTATCAATGAACTGCAGACCAGCTTTCACTTGCAGACGGGAAGGCTCTCAAAGAGTTGATGGGCAGGGGTGGCTTGTGCCTCTGGAAGAGACGCCTTTGAAGGCTCAGGGTCTCCTTGGTCCCCCTCCCTCTCTCCTTCCTCCCCTCCTTCCCCTGACTCCTTTGAAGGCTCCAGGCCTCTTCCCACCCTTCCAGCTCCTGCTCCCTGCCCACCACATCTATTCCTCCGTCTCAGCTACCATGGTCTATCTGCTTTGTCCAAAGGCCTTAGTGAGGGTGAGGGCCCTTTCTCTGTCTCCAGAGAGTGATAGAGGCAGAAGGGATGATTGCTCTGCAAAAGACAAAATCAAGAAGCCAAATAGAAGAGACCGACCACCATTGAAATAGAAATTGCTGAAAGACTCCATATATAAGGGTTTCTAGAAGCATCTAAATGGGGGACATAGGAGGGAAGAGACAGACAGACAGACAGACATAGAGACAGAGAGATAGAGACAGAGAGAGACAAAAATAGACAGACAGACAGACAAGGCAGGCAGGCAGGAAGACAGACAGGCAGGCAGACAGACAGGTAGTCAGGCAGACAGACAGGTAGGCAGGCAGGCAGACAGACAGACAGGCAGGCCAAGACAGGCAGGCAGGCAGACAGACAGGCAGGCAGGGCAGGCAGGCAGGCAGACAGGCAGGCAGGCAGACAGACACACAGGCAGGCAGGCAGGCAGGCAGGCAGGCAGACAGGCAGGCAGGCAGGCAGGCAGGCAGGGCAGGCAGACAGGCAGGCAGACAGACAGACAGACAGACAGGCAGGCAGACAGGCAGACAGACAGGCAGAGAGAGAGCTGTCCCTGCTCTCAGCAGCTTCTTCATCTCAGCTACACTAAGGGACTTCAGCCTTTACATTGTCAGTGGTAGGCGACAACACGCACTAAGAACAGGCAGTCACTCTGACTGCTGACCATGGAAGCTGAGGTAGAACCACACCAGAAAGCTGTTCTTCTTGCCTCTCCCTGCGGCTGCACTGCCTCTGGGACACAGGTCTCTCTGCCTCAGCTCTCTCCACTCGGTGCTGGCTGAGCCCCCAAACCATTCAGCCTATTTCTGCCTAAGGCTAAGACCAACAGCACATCCTGCTATCCTGACTGCTTGTCTCCGGAACTCCTGGGTCAGGCCAGAAAAGCCAGCAGCAGCCTCCGGACAGTCCCCTGCTCAGGTGCCAGGCCTGGCTCATCAGCTGAGGGCTGGGGCCTCAGTGGGTCTGCAGGGGCTGAGAAAGAGTCGGGAAGAAGATACAAGCTGTCCCACCCCAGCCTGTGTTCACACACACTTGCACACACCTATCTTCATTGACACCCATGTATACACACATGCAACACACATGCAGAACATGAAGACCTTACATGACCTAGCCAGCCTGACTAACACATACTCCACTGGGAGCCAATACAGAAGGCTCAGAATGGACACTGTTCGCACAATAAGCAAGCACGTTTGTCCTCATGTGCTCGCCCTGTATTGAGTATAAGCCTGTACGCACAGCCTCCAAGACAGGGCACCCTTACAATGCCGTATATCGAGGCTAGAAGATAGTCCAGTGGATAAAATGCTTGCTGTACCAAACAAGGCCCTGAAATCCATCTCCAGCACCTGAGCTACAGCCAGGCACAGTGGCATAGAACTGCAACCCCAGGGCTGGATAGATGCAGACAGAACGATCCGTAGGGTTCGCTGAATCAGTGAACTCCAGGCCAGTGAGAGACCCTGTCTCAAAAAACTGAGGTTGAGCCGGAGATCACAGTAACACCTTTAATCCCAGCACTTGGGAGGCAGAGGCAGATGAATCTCTGTGAGTTCAAGGACAACCTGGTCTATATAGTTAGTTCTAGCTACACAAAGTGGGACCCTGTCTCAAAACAAAATATTAAAAAAACTAATAACCAAGTGAGAGTGATTGAGGAAAGACGCTCAAGTCAACCTCTGGCTACTGCATGCATGCACACAGCACATAGGTACAGGCATGCACACATAACACAGCACACATACACACACTGCATGTACAGTCTATACATGCACACACATACACACAAATAGCACACACATCCAGACACATGCACACAGAGCATACACATGTGAATACATGCTCACATATATAGCACACACACACACACACACACACACACATACACATATATATACACATATGTGAGCACACAGAGCATACATTCTCAGTTCCCAGAATTCAGTCAGAAGCAGGAAAATGGTCCCTGTGGTGGAAGTTCCTGGAGCCACTGAGGTCTGCACCTACTGTACCCCCAGGGCTAGTTGGGGGCTGGGGGTGGAGGTCAGTGCTGGTTGGGCAGGATCCCCCATCACCAGGTAGCTCTTTGGGTGCTGCCTGGCACTGAAGAAGCAGAGACTCAGGGCCTGAGAAGCAGGAAGTGGGCCAGTGGGGCAAAGCTCTGCTCCACTGAGCCCACAACCATGGCAGCCGCCCTGCTCTCCAGCCAGCCTCCCCCAGAACAGGCTTCTGACAGCCAGAGCTATCTAAAAGCCAGGGCCTTCCGCTCTCACCCCTCATCTCCCTCTAGGACAGAAGCCTGTACCCAGACAAGTCCTAGGGACAGCGCTTGGTCACCACTAAGAGCTGGTGACTAGTCAGCCACACCAGCCCTGTCTCCAATGGGCCATTTTCTTCTTAACTAGCCACTGAGTGAGGGGATTTCTGTGTTTGGTTTTGTTTGAGCCGAGGTCAAGCCTGGGCTAGCTTCAAACTATGTAACTGAAGATGGCCTTGAAATCTTGACCTCCCAAATCTACCTCCTGAATATTGGGGTTAAAGACAAGCACCACCATTCCAGTTTATGCTGTGCTGGAGTCGGAACCCTAGGTCTCTGTGCATGCTAGGCAGGCACTGCACAGACTGAGTTCTGTCTGTCTTGAGCCCATAGTGATTTTCAGTCGAGCAGGTCTCCAAGTCTCCAGGTCCGCCTCCCGTGTGTCTCACTATCTACATCCAGCCAATCAGTAGTCGCGCAGAGACCATGAAACATCAAAACTGAATGGCAGTAGACTCGTGCCTGGTGCTGCCAGGTGGGGGAATCCAAGTTCACGTATCTGCACTCTAGATATTTATTGGAGAGTTACTGTGTATCATCCACCACACACAAGAATTCTTAAGGGGCTGGAGAGATGGCTCAGTGGTTAAGAGCACTGGCTGCTCTTCCAGAGGTCCTGAGTTCAATTCCCAGCAACCACATGGTGGCTCACAAACATCTGTAATGGGATCTGATGCCCTCTTCTGGTGTGTCTGAAGACAGTTACAGTGTACTCACATAAATAAAATAAATAAGTAAATAAATAAATAAAATTTAAAAATTAAAAAAAAATTCTTAGGCTTCCCAAGTCCCCCAGGAGGTATGACACATGCACCCAGTACTTTGAGCAGATCAGATATTGTCGGTGGTCAGGAGACATGTACTCTCTGAGGCTCCCTTTTATGCTCTTCTGGGGACACAAGAAAGGAGACAGGAACCGTCCATCTGGATACAACACGATTGTCACTTATGTGGAAGATAAGAACTCGAGTTCCGGTCTGTTCCTGTTCTGACAGCCTGGCACCGGCTATGGGGCTCATGTGATCCTGAGCAATCGGCAAGCCACAGGCACCCAGGCTGCAGGCACAGCCAACGCGTGGTGGCAAGTGACAGGAGCCAAGCGCAAGGCTACTGCCACGGAGAGTGATAGAATGTTCTAGAACAGGCAAGGCCACAGGGACAGAACCCAGGCCCTGCTGGGACCCAGCTTGGAAGCAAAGAGGCAGAGTGAAGGGACTCTGGTGACAAGCTGCCCTGGGCTAATTGCTGTGGCAGCTGAGACATTGAGGTCTGTGTAAAATGGCATCAGACTGAGAAAACAAATCCTAAATGGAACCTTTCCTTTATGATAACTACTGCTTGGAATAGTTCTGCACCCCAAAGCTACTCCCTTTCACTGACATGAGGATGGGGGTCAGAAAGAGCCCTGCCCAGTCTTTGAACTTGGGCTAAGACACTTGAGAGCTGTAGCCTCAAGGTTATGTCCCTGGCCAGTCTTGCCCTTGCTACTGTCGAAGAGGAAGTTGAGGCCCAGAGGAATTCTGTCACCTAGTGTCACCTAGCAAGTCTGAGGTATCAAGATGTCCAGCCTGGACCATTTTAATGTCTACTCCCAAGATCCTAAGGTTGTCCCCAGGGACACTGCCCCTTTCTCCTGTGTTTAGGAGGAAGAGAAAAATTGGGGACTTCGTTCACAGAGAGGGTTGGAGAGACCGGATCTCTTACTGACCTTTCCTTAGGATGCTCCCAGACTGCTCTGAGT
The DNA here is from genome assembly GCF_947179515.1 of Apodemus sylvaticus. NCBI lineage: Eukaryota > Metazoa > Chordata > Mammalia > Rodentia > Muridae > Apodemus > Apodemus sylvaticus. The sequence continues at coordinate 59,784,655 of NC_067472.1, read as the reverse complement.
CAAGGTCACTAAGAAACCCTAAACCTGCCCACAAAGTCAAACGCCTCTCCTAGAGAGCCCTCTGGGCCCTCTGGTAAGAACTAGACTAGGGTTCCACAGCTCCCTGTGGGGAAACTGAGGCAGGGAGAGCCAGAGAGAGGTCTGGGGTCTGCAGGGGCCCCGGGGGGGGGGGTGTTGCTCCCCAGCTGGAGCACCTGCAAGAGCGACTTCAGGTGACATTTGGGGGGGTCATGGAGTCCCTCACTCCTGAGGACTGGCTGAAGAGCCCCTCATACTCCACACTGATTCTCTCTGACAGATCCGCCATACAGAAAAACAAGACCTCAGAGCTGTCTGGAAATGTGGATGGTCCTGGGGACCACGGGTCCCATCTAGAGGCAGGAATGTGGGGCTCCAGCAGGGAGGAGAGCAGCTCCCTTCCCCAGCCACCCCACCCTCCCACCCTGCCCTGCTGCTGGGCCTCAGTTTCCTCCTCCTGAAGGTCACCATCATGTCTGTATCCGCCCTCTGACAGTGGCTGTATGAGGTGACACACAGGGAGCTCTAGGACAAAGGCCTAGGTGCCTCCCCAAGCAGTGCCGCATGTGGTCCTGGAAACACGTCATCACACCTTGGTGGCCCTGGGATGACAAGACCAGTGACCTATGCAGGGATCCCATGACCCATAGAAATGCCCCTACTTGGGAACCTTTCCAGACACACACATCCACCCAGGACAGCCCCGAGCCCTGATGTCTGCTGGGTCCCCACAGTGGCCTGTTGGAAGCAACAAAAACAGACAGACCTGCAGGGAAAGACTTTCTGGGTGACAGAGTAGGAACAGCCTCCTGGCTGTCTGCTTAGGATGGCTGCAGTGCTGAGCAAACCCTGGGGACAAAAACCAAAAGAGGGGGAGCCTTAAAATGACGAGTCCTGGAGGATGACAGCCACTGTGGAGGACGTGGAGTCCTGGAGGATGACCCACCACGCTGGTGCAGGGAGGGAGGGCTCAGCTCTTCTGAGACATCAATAGAAAACTGCAGGAGGCATGAGCAGCCTCTTTTACAATATCCCTGCCCCATCTCTAGGGCTGGCGCTATGATGCTACAGCCAGCAAAGGCTGATGGTGACAGATATTCGATAATAGGTGACAAGCAACTAAGTCCCTGACCATTCCCTCCCAAAGCCCTGCTCTGAGCTACATTCTGGGGGACATAGGAACAAGGGGAAATTTCTCCTCCAAATCCTCCTGGCAGCCTCTAAAGCAGAACCAGCATTGACATATCTAACCAATACAAAAGAGGCTGACAAAGGTCATGACCCCCCCCAAGGTCACTTGACCAGGAAACAGTAGAGCAGGAGCCAGAACTGAGAATGTTTTATTTTGGTTTTTGTTTATTTACACTGGGTCTTGCTCTGAAGCCCAGGCTAACCCAAACTCACTCTGTAGCCCATGTCAACCCTCCTACATCACTCTCTGAGTGCTGAGAATATAAACATGAGCTTACAGTAGAACTGAGACTCCGGGGGCAGGCTCACCTCTTTCCCACACCCTCACCACGTGCATACCGCTGATGTCCTTTGAGTGGACAGCATCCCTCATGTCACTGCCTGGCCCAGACTGACAACAGGGTGGAGTGAGTTTCACACCTCCTGAGAAGACCCTCCTGAGCAGCATGCTTTAATCTCACAAGGGAGAGGCACACATATCTTTGAATTACAGGTCATCCAGGACTATGCAGTGAGACCCAGCCAAAAATGAACAAACAATGACAAATGTTGAGCACCACAGCCATCTTAGACAAGAGTCAAGCTCCCTGCCCACTTCGGCTGACACCCCAGGATGGCACCTCAACCCAAGTCTTTTGAACCATGTGGACCAGAAGTTCAACCTCAAGGTGTGGGCTGGGCCGCTCTCAGAAGGCTCTGGAGACTGCCCTTCCTGCCTGCTCCAGGGTCTGGGAGCTCTGGGGTTTCTTGGTCACATCACTATGACATCAACACCAAGGGTTTTTCATAGTTTCATGTCTCTGACTGTGGCATTCTTCTAAGGGACAGAGCCACTGGATCATGGCCCACCCACACTACTGCATGGCATCCTCTCTGTGACTAATTATATGAGCCAAGATAGTTTGTCCAAGTATATAGAGTTTTGGGGTAGGCATGAATTTTACAGAGACATCACTGAATCCTGTGTAAATGTGTGAATGGGTCTGCAGACTAGCAGTCTTGTATTATTAGTATACGGTAATTATACACAGTGGCCTTCTTTGTGGTGTTTCATACGCTCGTGTGTGTGTGTGTGTGTGTGTGTGTGTGTGTGTGTGTGTGTTGCCATGTTCCCCCAGGCAGCTTCCAGCTCACCCCAACTCCTTCCCTCTTCATAACTAGCTCTCTCCTACCTCTCTCTGTCTCTCTCTCTCTCTCTCTCTCTTTCTCTCTCTCTCTCTGTGTGTGTGTGTCCCAAAGAACCCACTAAGGTGGCTTATGGAAGCATGAATGGGGTTGTTTGAAAAAGCCTGGACCACCTCACCAGAAGCCAAACCACTGAAGAAAATGCCCCTCGCCCCTATCAACACCCCCACAGAGGGTACAGCCTCAGGACACTACACTTTTGAGACATGACTGTGAACTTCTGATCCTCCTGCCTCCACCTTCCCAGAACAGGAGTGACTGGGATGAGCCATCGTGCCCGGCCCACACAGTCTGGGAACAGAACCCCAGGGTTCTGTGCATGCGGGGCGAGCACTCTAGCAACCAAGCCACATCACCTAAGATCTTCTGATTAAAAAAGGAAAACACTATCATGTGCCCCTAGATGATCCCAGGTGCTGTGTGCTCTAGAAATGCCACCCGAGTGTGTGCCTGGCACCCTCGCCTGGCACCCAGCGTCCCCAAGCCCAGGAGGCCAGCAGCTGTGCTTTCTGTTGTCTGGGGTTATTTACCTCTCCCTTAACCCTGAGCCCAGCGGGTAATACCCTTGGCTGTAATCTGTCCCGCCCAGGGCACCTTCCCACAGGCTGCCCTGCACAAACAGCCTGGCTCCGGCCGCCACCCGCCTGATTCCAGAATCCCAGTGTGAAGGCAGAGGTTTGGCTGTGGACACTCCTGGCATTTTTCACATAGCCACCCAGTTACCAGGCACCTTGGCACGTGGGCCTGGTTCCACCACTACTTGGCAGGGCCACGGGACTGTTGGAGTGATGGATGCTGCTCCAGCACCACCCACCCACCCTGCTGCTGGCAGACAGACTTTGTTGTGCCAACCCCAGGGCCACAAGCAGCTAGTCCCCAGCATCTGCCAGGCCCAAAGGCTAAGACCCAGAGTGAGCTTGTCCCAGCATACCAGTGACCAGGGCAGGCTTCCTGCCTGGCCTCTAAGAAACTACATAGACCTCCTCTCTGTGTCTCCTCCCCTGTTCTTCTCCCGGGCCTCACACAAGGCAGTTCCACGTGGTTCTCCCACACACCCCTTGTTACCTCCCTCAGCCCCACAGCAAAGAAAAGTCACTTCAAGACCAGATGCAGAGCTGGAGGAGTGGCCTAATAGGTGTAGTGGTTGTCTAGCATGCACAGAGTCTGGGATCTGGTCCCCCATATCTCTAAAAGAACAGGTGTGGTGGCCCGTGCCTGTAATCACAGCACTGTGTTAGGTGGAGGCAGGAGGATACAAACTTCAAGATCATCCTCAGCTACATGTCAGCTTCTAGGCCAGCCAGAGCTACATACACATGATGCTGGTGGTGGTGGTGGTGATGATGATGATGGCTAGAGAGTTGATTCATTGGTTAATGGTGCATATTGCAATTCTAGAGGATCCAAGTTCTGTTTCTCTGGGTAGTCCCAGCAGTCCTGGAACTCAGGACCAGGCTGGACTTGAACTCAGAGATCCCCCTGCCTCTGCCTCCCAAGTGCTGGAATTAAAGGTGTGTGCCGCGACTACCTGTCCTGAAGCTGTTAAATACAACTTCACCACCATGATCAGCTGTTCAACAGGCAGAGTCTTTGTGTGTAACCACACAACCTGATGGTGACGAATAAGAATGCACAATTCAGGATTTGAATATTGGTCACATGGAGACATGGTTAACATCCACTTTACCTGGCTCCTCTGGCCTCTTCAAGGGGCCAACTCAAAACTTCAGCATCCTCTTAAGTAGTTTGCCTTAGCCAGTCAGTGGTGGCACACGCCTTTAATCACAGCACTTGGGAGGCAGAGACAGGGGGATCTCTGAGTTCAAGGCCAGCCTGGTCTACAGCGTGCATTCCAGGATAGCCAGGACTACAGAGAAACCCTGTCTTGCAAAACAATGATGACAACAACAACAACAACAACAAAAGTAGTTTGCCTTAAAGATTTCTTTTTAATTGGTTGTTAGTTAGTTAGATAGTTGGTTGGTTGGTTGGTTGGTTAGTTTTGTTTTGAGACAGGGTCTTTATGTATCCCTGGATAATCTAGATCTTGTTATGCTGATCAGGCCTCTAACTCACAGAAATCGCTATGACTCTGCCTCCTGGGTACTGGGATTAAAAGTTTGTGCCTCCAACACCTGACTTTTTTTTTTCTTTAAAGTATGTATCTATGTGTGTCTGTGTGAATTTGTGCACATGAGTGCAGGTGATTTCAGAGGCCAGAAGAGGGCAGTAGATCCACTGGAGTTAGAGTTCTGGTATGAGTCACTGGATATGCAGGGAACTAAACTCTGGTCCTGTACAAGCATGGCCGTGCAATACAGTCTCTTAAGCACCAGCCATCTCTTCAGCCCCCCAGTGTCTATGCTTCTGTGGGGTATAGCTGCTCAAGAGCAATGAAGATCCCCTTGGAGGGTGTCAGCTGCTATAGCCAGTCCAGTGTCTTCAGTTACCTATGTTGGTTTGTTCCTTCGCAGAACTCCCACAAGAGTCATGACACTAAGATAATCACATTGAGTCACAGCAAGGCTCTCACAGGGCACAGACCCAGGTCCAGTGTCTGCCAGATGTACTGACTGCTCCCCACAACCTATAGATGGCATGGACCCCCCCAACCCTGACCAGAGAGGTGAGGTAACCTGCCCAAGACCACAGCATCTACACTTCCCTTCCTCCGCATAAGATAAGGCCCCACAGAGGACACCCTTCATTCCAGTACTTTGTGTTCTTCCCTGATGTTTCCATATGTGTCTTGGTCCTAAGACCCACAGCAAATCTAAACACAATGAATCTCTTCTCCCTGGAAAGAAGGGTGAGACCAGGACCAGCATCCTAGAGGAGAGGAAGGGGCAAAGGCAGCAGGGCTGGTGAGTCTGCCTGCAAGGAAGGAGGAGCAGGGGCAGGGGCAGGCTCAAGGTTCCAGCAGAGGATTTGAAGCATGCCCATGCATCAGGCAGTGTCTGTCATTAGGGTGCGGCAGTGGGTGAGTCCTTAGCCCCATGCACTCAGAGGGCCTGGGTACCAGATGCTCTCACAGCCGAGGGAAGGACAACAGAATGTCACACACAGGAACCTAGGCTACAGTAGAGTATAGAGGATTGATTTGGGGTGGCCTTGAGAATTTTAGGGAGCCTTGAGAGTTCCTCGCTGACAGGGAAGACCCAGTGGCCCCTGTAGTACAGAACTCGGCTCTGTCACACCGCCAAACTTCATCTACCAAGAGAAGGTTCCATGAAGGCCAGGCTGTGTGGGCATTACTGGGTGGATGATTGTCACTGGTGCATGTCACCCTGCAGCTGCTATTTCTGCAAGTGCAAGTGTCCACTGTCACTCACACAAAACCAACCCGACTTGCCCAAGGTCCATGAACAGAGATGACCCAGGTATACTGGCTCCTTCTGACTCATTATTCTCTGTGGTAAGATGACTAGTGATTAGTCCTAGGAAATCCCCGGACGGATGCACACACACACACACACACACACACACACACACACACACGCTGAGGTCCCAGGCAGGAACAGGCTGTGGGATGGTGAACAGCCCTGCAGTCTGCCCCCACAGAGAGCCCTGCTGCAGGGCGGGGACTCAGGAATGTTCTCTGCACACATAGCAGAGTCGTGAGTCACACACAGTGGGGAGGAGGCCGGCAGCAGGGCTGCAGGCAGGAGGAGGTGGAACCCTCCAAGCAGAACCCTGGTAAACAGCAGGCAGTGCCTGGGTCCTGTCCCATGGCCAGCAGTGTCTTGCTCTGCCTACCTGAGCTACATCAGGGGTGAGGAGCACATGGGCCAGGAGAGGGCAGTGTGGCCTTGGTTAGCTGGGGACCTGCAGAGGAGGCTCCAGACTCCTTGCCCAGTGCTCTCTCTGGACTCCTCACACAGTGCTCTCTCTCTCTCTCTCTCTCTCTCTCTCTCTTTCTCTCTCTCTCTCTCTCCTAGACTCCTCACACAGTGCTCTCTCTGAAGGCTGGGTGCTAGCTCCTATTTCTCAGAACACCTCCTGTCTCTAGTACGTGAAATGATACCCGAAACTCCTACTGTGTGCTGGGCCCTGGCAGGAGTTCCTACGCACTGATTCATGGGGCAGAAGCTGCCTGCACTCTATACACATATGTGGCATGGAGAGGCCAGCTAGCCCTAAGAGTTCATTCCCCAGCTTTCACCCATGCTGAACTAGCCAGCAACCCCAGGCACATATGGGAGCCAGGTAGCACACCTCAGGCCCCACAGAATGATCATGGGATCTGGTTGCAAGGTCTTGAGTCTGACCCACTGAACTATGGAGAGGAGAGGGCTACAGATGTTCTTCTACTGGGGGATGCTAGCCAGGGACACACAGCTACCACTCTACACCCACAAAGCTGGGGTTTGAGCCCCAGCAGGACTCACTGGGTAAGCCCTTCACCTTTCTAAGCCTCAGTTTCCTCATCTGTAAATGGGAGGGGGGCACCAAGGGCTGTTATTATTTAATGATCTCTGTGAGAGCTAGCTCAGCTGATAGAAGGAGTCTCCCAGCATGCACGAGGCCTTGAGTTCCATCCCCAGAAGCACACATCTATTCCATGCACTGCGGAAGCAGAGGCAGAAGGATCATCATAAATTCTAAGCTGGTTTGGTTTGCATAGTAAGGCCCTAGTCCCTGAAATTAAATTAAATTAAATAAGCCAGGTATGGTGTGCACACCTGCCATACTAGAGCTTAGGAAGAAGACACAGGAAGCCAATAGACTGTGACCAGCCTGGTCTACAAAGCAAATTCCAGGCCAGCCTGAGATCCAGAAAGAGAGAGGAGGGAGGGAGGGAGGGAGGGAGGATACCTTATCCAACAAAAGAAAAAGCAGGGAGCCTGCACAATATCCTTCAAGGGCACATCCGGAAGCCTGCCCCAGGCTCTGCCTCTCAGAGGCTCCGCCCATCCTTGTAGCACCCCTTGGAAGCCGGGGCCTTCACTAAATGAGCCTCTGAGGACAATCATCACACACACTTCAGGGAAGAGCTTAGGCATCCAGAAACTGGACCACGCAGCCACTTCCACCCAGCAGGGGTGCCACTCTGGGGTGGGTGCACAGAGGATATGTTGGCCTCCGTGGGGCTCCGAGAGGGCAGACAGGTGGTCTTGCCTTCCTCAGGGTCACGCCTTCAGCTGCTCCCTCATCGGGACAATGTACCTCTGATCTCTCAACGTGCTTCCTCTAAGGAGCCTTCTGCCTCGTCTGCCTTCAGCCCTGCAGCCTCTGGTCCATACTGTGTGTCACTCTGAGGATGCTGCCCCGTACCCTGTGCATCTTGGCCCCCTCTAATGGAGGAGGAAGGATGGGCCTCTCCCTTTGGGGGGATGCTGGTTCATGGTTGGATTGGTCACCCCTTGGGAAGCCAACTGGATCCATGATGGGCAGAGGACAGAAACGGACACACGAGGGGTGTCTACCGGCTCTATGGTGGGAACCAGGTATTCACCCATGCCTGACTGACCCAGGGATAGCCTTGGGCCCACAACATGGAGCCTGGGGTTTCATCTGCCCAGGCCAGTTTCCCCACCAGCTCAGTAGTAGATAACAGGACTTTCTGCCCACCCAGAATATTCCAAGGATCCAGAGATGAGAGTAAGTAACAGAGACGGAGATGCCCACACATAACCACACAGGGTCAGCTCCTTCAGGGCCTCAGTCACAGCCCTGTGAGCTCCCTCAGTGCCTCTCATCTGACAGATGTGGATGCTGAGGCAAAGGAGAGAAGCCATCTGTCCATCACCCAGAGTCCACACTATAGTGCTTGAAGGGCAAGATGAATCCTTGCTGCTAAGGGCCCAGCCAGGCCACCGTGCACAGCTGGCCTGTGAGTGGGCACTTGTCCACTTCTGTGCTCAACACAGACAAGGAGAGCATTCCAAGGGTGTCAGTGGCCAGGGGCTGAAGTGAGCAGTGAGCCAGGGACGAACACAAGGGACATGTAGTCTGAGATACCCCTGCTGTTCTCTTCAGGCAGCCAAGTCCCCACAGTGGGACCCATTCCCCAGGAGGTCTCACCAGCTCAGCTCAGCTCAGCTCAGCTAGCCAGGGCCGTGATCCGGAAGACCTCCACCAGGGTTTAACACACCCCCGCATCTCCCTTTCTACCTTATCTACCTTCTTCCCAGGGGCATGTCCCCAGCTGGTGGTATCCTTCAAAATGCTTACACTTAAGTCCTGAACCCCTAGTGCCTCCAAAAATGTTGGTATGTGGCAAGAATTAAGTTTAATTTTCATTATCTGTCATCCCAGTGCTTAGGAGGCAGAGGTGAGGGAAATGGTCATGAGTTTGAGGCCAGCCTGGGCTACTTAGTGAAACCCTACCTCAGGAATAAAGATTAGAGTAGATCCTTAATTTGATTGGATGGGTCCTTCATAAAAATACAAGTGCACAGAGGACGACCTTGTGAGGAGGAGACAGGAAGAGTTGTCGTCTGTGTGTCGAGGAGACTCGGGAGGAGCTGAGCCTGGGACTTCTAGCTTGGACCTCTAGTCTCAGGCATGTGGAATAATACGTGCCTGTCTCTCAAAGCCGCCGACATGGGGCTCCCTGACGGCAGCTACTAGAAAAGGTCTCGGGACATTAACATAAAGTCTGTCCTTGTCAAAGAGCTGACATCAGAAGAGGCCCCACCCAAAACACCTCCAGCAGCCTCCAAAACAGGAGCACAACACCCAGTTGGGGCCTAGGTCTCTACAACAGGCAGAACCCCAAGATGGCACGGCAGCCTCCCAGTGGACCTGGCTACGCTGGCCAGGGCCCTGTGTCCCATCCTCCCACTCCGCACACCAGGGACCTCGTGGGCAGGAGCACGTGGCCAGCTGGCCTGAGCCTTCTGCAGTAGAGGGGCTTGGGCACTTAGGCTGGACTCTGAGCTGCCCTCCTGGCCACCAGGCGGGCATGACCTGTGCTCCAGACCTGTTTTGACTCAGCCCTGTCAACTGCAGCAATTGGCAGGATATGGGAAAGGACAGGGATTGTCAAGGCCTTATTTCCTTATTGCCCCCCCCCAAAAACCATGCTGAGAAGACGCGAGTCTGGGGTCCTCCCTGGCCCTGCACAGCTACACAGTACTCTGAAGGTGGAATGCCCCAGAAGCTGGAGATCACCCCAACACACGGATGAGGAAACTGAGGCTCAGAATGCTGAAGACCTACCATCAACCTTTCACGGATAAGGTGTTGTGATGGGGTACACACAGCCAGCCCCATACCTTCTCCTGGGACCTGCAGAGCTCAGAGAAAAGCCCAGATCCTTCCAGGGGGGTGTCATCCCCTAGCCCTGCCTCAAGCTGGGGCCACCCTCCCAGGATATTAGGGGAGTTAGGGGGCAGAGTCTTCTAATTGCCACAGTTCTGATCCCAGAGCAGGGACCACAGGGTAGAATAAGGTCGCCAGTATGACTACCAGTGCCCAGAGTTAGGGAAGGGCTCAGGAAGCGAGAGGACAGACTCCACAGGACACAAAGCCCACATCTGAGTCCTAGGACTCAGGCCCTTCTCTGTAGGTTCAACCCTTATCTCCACAGCTAGATCCTTTGGCCTTGTACCAGATGCTGAGACCATTGGCTTCTTCAGCCATTAACTAGAGCAGCTGAGATTTCCACACTGGGCAAGGATCCTAACCTTCTCAGGTTAGATCTCAGGCCTCCCAGATCACTGTTTCCCAAATTTGACCCATAGCTCCACACTCAGAAGTACCTCAAGGTTGTCTGACCCAAAACATTTATGGTTAGCGCTTTTAGGCCCTTAGAAGTACAATATACGTGTGCTTCGTGCTCGTCCCTCTGCTACCCGAGGGACACCAGGAGACATCCAAATCTTCCAGACCTGTACACAAGAGGCTTTGCTGAATGTATTAGCCAAAATGAACTGGGTCTGAGGTCTATGTATGAGGCTCACCTTTGTGTGTGTGAGTGTGTGAGTGTCTATGTGAGAGTGTGTGTATGCGTGTGTATCTATGTGAGTGTGTGTGCCTATGTGAGTATGAGTGTGTGTGTGTGTGTATGTAAGCCATAGGTAAACATCAAGTGTCCTCCTCAATCATTTTCCACCTTATTTTTAAATGCATGTATGAAGCACATGTGCATGATTTGTAAGTGTGGGCACACACACCACACCACACATGTGGTGGTCAGAGGACAATTCTTGCCTTCCCCCCTCATTGAGGTTGGTTTCTAGTGTTCACTGCTGTGCTGCACATACCAAGGCAGCTGGCCAGCGAGCCCCTGGCCCTGCTGCTTCTACCTCTCACTTGCTGCCAGACTTCTGGGATAACGAATGGAAGCCACTGCATCTGGCTTTATGTGTGGGTGCAGGGGCTGGGCTCACCTTTGGACTTTAGTCATAGTGTCTTCATGTAGTGGGCTATTTCCCTAGCACATCTCTATCTTTAGACAGGGTCTCACCATGCAGCCCAGGCTAGCCTGCAACTCTCAGAGATCAGCCTGCCTCTGTCTCCCCAGTAGTGGAATTAAAGGCATGCACTACCATGCTCAGCTATCTTGAAAAGTCTTCAAAGGCATTTGAAAGAGATGCATGGTGTCATAGCCCTATAATCCCAGCACCGAGGAGGTAAAGGCAGGAGAACCAGACATTCAAAGTCATCCTTGCTATTAAGCAAGTTTAAGGCCAGCCTGAACTACATGAGACCCTGAACAAAAGGAATAAAAGAAGAGAGAAAAAACCCTGAAACTAGAAATAAGTTTGAGGATAGAGCAGAGTTCAGAGACTGCTTGTTTGGCAAACACAAAATTTAGGTCCCACCAGGAAATGGGAGTGCACGACTTTAAACCCAGAACTTGGGGGCAGAGGCAGGTGAATCTTTGAGTTCAAAGCCAGCCTGGTCTACAGCCTGTTCTAGGACAACCAGAGCTACACAGTCTTGGAAAACGAAAACAAAAATTCCAGGTTCCATTTCTAGAACCAAATAAAACATTGTCATTTCAGAATTCAAGAGTGGGGGCAGGAAGATCAGTAGTCCAAGGTCAACCTCCACTACATGAGACCCTGTCTTCATTCATTCATTCATTCGTATGTGAGTTCCCCAGCTCCTGCCTGTGATGTAGCCAAGAGCTCCTCACCCACCCACCTCCTGCCCCTGCAACCTGGCTAAGAGGGCAGGGGTTCAGTGAGGCTTCAGAGGCTGGAGTGGGGAGCCAGGCCCAGAAGGCTCAGTGAACACCCGTGCCCTTCAGGATTGCCTAGCCAGCACAGGACAAAGCAGGGCCTCCCCAGGGGAGGAGGCCGTCACCTGGCAGAGGTGCCAGGCTGGTGAAAGGCCACCAACCCTCTCCTGGCACCGCCATCTACTGCAAATGCCCGGCTGGAGTTGGTGCCAGCAGCTTCCAAGGCTGTCACGTGCTGGGGCCACCGACCGAGGGGCCCGCCGGTCCACCCTCCCTCCCCGGGACACACCTTTGATTCGAAGGAATGTGTGTGTGTGCTTTTTATTCCTTGAAGGGGAAATAGCTCTCTTTGCAGAATTCCTCCAGGGACCCCAGCTGTAGGCTGGCAATGAGGAGTCCTGGGAAGGTCAGGCCTCCACAGGGCCCCTAGCCCACCTTCCCACGGCACTCCCTAACCCTCAAGTGCCCTCAGCCATGCCCCCTGTTATGCCTTCATTCTAGGGAAGGCAAGGGAGATGCCTTTTATGTCTACCACCAAGACTTCAGGGCTAAGAAGCCAAGAAGTTTTCTCCCTGGTGACCTTGGGCAGATCCAGGCCTTGTCTGAGCACTGAACTGTAGTGCGCTCCTTCCCAGGGTACCCATGGGCTCTTCAGAGATGACCTAGACCACTATCATCCACAGCAGCATATAAGAGTGTCCACTTCTGGCGTGTATGTCAGGGATGATGTGAGAATGACAGGTGTCACCACAGGCTTTGTGACAGAGTGGAGAGCCTAACAGGGTAGGTGAGAGTCAAGCACTAACTTGTACAGCGACAGCTTCTGATTAGGAGATTGGATAAACACCAGAGTCTGATGAATACTGTTTTCTCAAACATGGGGCAATGCCACATGGCCCGGTCACCTGCTGCTCCAATAAGGCTGCTCTAAGCCTTCCCCCACCCCCATCCCCGCATTCCTTAAAGGCCACACTTCACAGATTGGGCGAAGGGGAGCTTTTTCCACTGGCAGGAGACCCTCCCTATCTGAGGGCCAAGGTGGACCTCTCCTTCAGATATGAACATTTTCACTTTTGATATTTTCTCTTCTAATCACGGTGTGTGCATACAGAATTCTGGACCAAGGCCAGTGTCTGGTCAGTGTAGGACCCAAGGTCCCCAAGAGCTAGAGGTCATGCACATTTCTTTAAGGTTCTGGACAGCTACAGGAGAGTTGGCATCACTGCATATAACACCTAGGGAACCCCAAGAGTGTGGGGCCCCCAGGACAAGTGAGGGCAGAGCCTAGACCTGTCCCCAGCCCTCCCAGTTGCGAGATCCAGATCCCACGTGTCCTTCGTGAGATGAGAGCCATCTTTCCACAACACTTGAGAGACCCCTCCTGCCCAAGCCGCTTTAGAGCAGTCAGAAACCGTCTCCCGCCGTCAGTCAGACCCCGGATAACACTCAGGATCCATGACGTAGTCCCAGGCACAAGCCAGCGCCAGGCTCCCTGATATTCTTCCAAGATGCTCTCAGACTGCTTGTTTTATTGGGTGAAGAAAGCCAGGCTCATAGAAGTCAGAAGCTTGTTCAAGGCCACACAGCAGCTGGGGTGGGGTCTAGCCCAGGTCTGTGTGCCTCCATTGACCCCTTCCTTTCAGCTAAGCAGTAAAAGGAGGGCGGTCCCCAAAGCCTCCCTACCTGCCCACACGTGCGTTCAGTCTTTCAATTCTCACCAGCAGAACCCGGGACTGACTCTGGTCCTTCAAGATACAAAAGGGGTCCTGGGTGCCCCCACAGGACACAGTGACAACAGAACGGGCTTCCCAACAGGTGAGGAGGAAGAAGAGGGGGCACTGAAGCCATGACTAGGGAACTGCAAGATACCCTCCAAGCCCCCTGAGTCCAGAAAGGCGTGGAGGGCTGCCTGAGCAGGGCCTTGGTCAGGAAAGAGGTCTTGTAAATGGTTCCTTCTAACACCTTGGAGTTGCCGAGCCCAAGGAAAGTGACAGAGCATGCCTATTATTATTTTGAAACAGGGTCTCATGTAGCCAGGCTGGCTTCAAATTCTCCATGTAGCTGAGGATGACCTTGAATTTCTGATCCTCCTAACACCCTATTCCAAGTGCCGAGATTACAGGCAGGCACTGCCATGCCTAGTTTATGTGGTTCTGGGAACGGAACCCAGAGATTTGTGCATGCCAGGCGAGGGCTTTACCCACTGAGCTGCAGCCCCAGGCTGAGCTGTGCCATTTAGAAGTGCTCACTAGAAGCTGCCAGCCACAGGAGAGGAGACGGTAGAGGGAGAATTAAAGGGAGGCAAACTGAGCGCTTGGGGTGGGAGCAGGGTCAGGGTACCCCTGGAAGAGCTTGTCTTCAGGGCTAATGTCAGGACTGACGTGGTACCAGAAGCCTGCCTATCATAGGTGCATGCATATTGAGTTTTATTTTTCTTATGAGTCTACCAAAAATGCTTCTGTAAGCCTGATAAAAATTATAAATACGAAAATAAGACCTTACTCATATGAGGTATGGTGGGCTGTGTCTCTAGCCCCAACTACTTGGTTGAGGTATGAAGACCGTTTGAGCCTATGAGTTCTAGACCAAACACACACACACACACACAAACGCTCCTAGCTCCCATGGCAGCTGACTGACTTGGCTCTTGTATTCAAGAAGCCAGTATGGAAGGGTTCAGGCTGACCAACAAGCCCTATTCTGTCAGGAATCTTAAGTACTAGAAATCATGGGTCCTGATGTGATGGCCAGGCTGCATCCTGAGTTCAACTGGATTTGAAATCACCTGGGAGATACACCTCCTATGCATCTCCATGACAGTGTTTCCAGGGAGGTCTGACTGAAGAGGCAAGACTCGCCCTGCCCGTGGGCAGCACCGTCCCATGTGTTTGGCTTCTGGAGTGAATAAGGAGGCAGTGAGCTGAGCAGCAGCGTCCATCACTCTCTGCTTCCTGATCTGCTGAGGTATGAGCAAGCAGCGGCACGCTCCCACAGCCTCAGAGTCTCCAGCTGCCGTGCTTTCCCCACTGTGATGGACTGTGACACCCACACCCCAAACTGTGCACCAAAAGTATCACCCATCTCTTTTCCCTGATGTTGTTTATCAGGCATTTCATAACAGCTGTAAGAAACACAACAAAGTGGCTGAAGAAGACCAAGAAAGTTCCTGGCCAGGCCTAGAGACCCAGTAATGGTGTAAGGACCCCCAGCCCCACAGGGATGCTTAGAAACATGCCTGTGTCATTTCAGGGACCATGCAGACATGAGGATAGCAAGAATCTAGCTGCTACATCCTCTGGGGTGGACACTCCAGGGTTGAGAAGAAGACATACAATTAGGGTCACAGGCTACCCGGCTTCCTAAAGAGAGAGGTAAGCAAATACACCAGAGCCTGAGGGAGCCCATGGGCCACCACAAGGGCCCTGTCCCCGGCATCAGGGGAATTTGCACCACCCCTATGGCCCAGCCATGGCCCAATGGGTAGACGGAATCAAGATTCTGGACTGAGCTATCTTGAGCTAGAATTTGAAATGCCACACGTAGCAAACAGTTAATGATCAACTGGTCACCTCTGTCCCAAAGTCCTGGAAGTCACAGAGCTATAAAATGTGTAAAATGCCTACCCCCAACCACACCAGACATGACAACTAGGGTGACGATTATTCCTTGGTTTCCCCTCTGCATAACTTTGTCCTTGCCCTCAGGCCATGAGATTTGCTGTGTGAAGCTCTTCCCACCACAAGCCAGTGCACCGGAGGAGTTTCCCACACACCCTGCTCCTCCCTGGCCAAGACCCACTCTCCCTATGGCCATCATCAAGAGGACATGCACCATTCCTCGAGCTGCTAGTCTGGGAAAGGAGCAGAGTGTGTCTTTAGCGTCTTAGAAGCAATAGAGCAGTGTGGGGAGCAGACAGGGTTCATCCTACTGCTGCCCCGCCTGACAGCACCAGCTACTGTAAGAGCTGCTGACCTCTGCCAATTTATATGCTAATTCCATAAATGATTCTTCCCACATTCAATCAAAGCCGAGGAATGTTCCAAAGGTCCGAACAGACTGTACCCATGAACAGACAGGGAAAGATGTGCAAAATTGCCCACGGGAGTTCCAGGGGGTGTTCGCACCTGCCTAATTTAGACCACATGTTCTCTCAGCTGACTTGGCCAGAGCAAAGTGCTTGGGTGCGGGAAGTCTGGAGGTGCCCACCTTGACCATGAAATCCTGTTTCCCAACAGAACAGGGGTCACCAAGGGAGAGACAGGGAGAAAGTGTGGCTGGAGGAGGAGAAAGAAGAGGAAGAAAGGGGAAGAAGATTCAATTTGGTTTATGAATAGCTAGATGGGTGGATAGGAGGAAGCAGGAAGAAGAGAGGAAGGGGAAGAGAAAAGAAAAGAACTATTATGGCTGGTGAATGGATGGGTGGGTGAATGGGTAAATGGACATATGAATGAGTGGGTAAATGATGAATGAGTGGGTAAATGTTGAATGGAGAGATGGCTAAGTTGATAGATATTGAATGGGTGGATAGATGGATAACCAGGGTAGTGGTCAGGTGAGTGGGTAGGGGGCAAATGAATGTGGAACAGAGAGATAGATAATCCATGAAGAGAGTGGATAGATAGATGGGTGAAGGCATAAATCAATGGACCAGTGTGTGGGTAGGTGGCTGGCTGGATGAATGGATGCTGAATAGATTGATGCTGGGGACATGAATAATTGGAAGAGTGTTAGATGAATGTTGGGGAGATAGACAAATGGATGGATGAGTGGATGGATGGATGGATGGATGGATGGATGGATGGATGGATGGATGGATGAATGGACAAATGAGTGTTGAATAAATGAAGATTGGGGACATACATACATACATACATACATACATAGATGATTGTTGGGTAGATTGGTAGAGGAGGAGCATATGATGGGTGGGTAGAGAAAACTAATCAAACCCTTTCCAAACTCATTGTTTTGGTAGAACAATTCACTCTTCCTTCTTTGTCTTCTTAGAACTAGACAAGGATCTCAGTCAAGGGACAAGGCCGGGTCTCCCCTCAGCCTGTGTTTGTCCTTTAAGCAGTATTCATAGAGTTTCCTCCTAGGACGCCTGCCCCTCCACAGCCTGCAACTCAACTCTTCCTCTAGCTTAAGCCCTCTGGCCCAAGGGCCCTGGTTTCACTCCATCCACCAGTGGGCAGCCATGCGCCTCACACTGTCCTCCATGCCAGGACAATGCAGAGGACATGTGCACCAAACAGGTGATGGCACCACCCCAAGCTCAGGCTCCTCTTGCACGATCAGAAGAGGCTAGAGGCCATGACAGAAGCATCCGAGTTAATTATGACAAGGCTCCCCAGGGGGCAGGAGTGGGCTCCCAGACAGTCACCAGGAAGTGGGTATCAGCTGAGACATCAAAGATGCCCAAGAAAGGCACATCAGGTCCAAAGAGAGCATATGAGCGCCCAGTGGCAGCCATGACAAATGCTCTCATGCCCAATGGCTTAAAAACAACTAACTCTTCTATAGTCTCAGAGGCAACCAGCCTGAAACCAAGCCACAGCAGAGTGATGCTCCCTCCAGAAGAGATCCCACCACCTGCCTGGCCAGTTCTGGTGGCGCCTGTGCTCTGTGACTATGGTTACATCCCCAGTCTTCACCTAGGCCTCACTTCTCTTGCCCAAGTCTTTTCTTACGTCTCTTACAGGGCCCTCATCATTGGATCTCTGGCGCACAAGGATGATGCAGAACATTGGCCTGAAATTCCTCTAGTGGTCTGCTTTCTGCTGTCAATAACACAGCAGCTCAGGCTAGGCAAAGTTTATTTGGTTGATGTGGGCCCATGGATCTGATGAAGGATACACTTGTCGTTAGTGATTTTGCTGCTGGTGTTCCCGCTAGCACCGAGCATCCAACAGAGACATGGGGTGTGTGCGTGTGTGTGTGTGTGTGTGTGTGTGTGTGTGTGTGTGTGTGTCTGTCTGTCTCTCTTTGACAAAGCCATTAAAATTCTCAGGTGCCTACTCTGACCTCACCTGACCCTAACCACTCCCTGGAGGTCCCATAAAGCACCAGGGAGGATTGACTCCAGCTCCTAACACCATCCAATGGGAATAATCCAACATGGTATTACCTTCCTCACAGGGCCCCTGGGTCAGGGCTTGAATAAGTCATTCCAGGGTCTCACTAGGTACGCCTAGTTAAGGTTGTCCTTGACTCTCCATCTTTTGCCTCTAGCGCTTGAGCGCCGGGAACACAGAGGTGACTATGGGCTGGTATCTTTTTTGGACCCCACTTATACAAGATGTATGTCACGGGCACTGCCCTTGAGGCAGGCAGGCTTCCTGTGGGACAGGGATAAGGCAGGACCACAGCTGAAGCATTTGAATGACGAGTGACACTTGTTCTCATGGAACCCAGGGCTGCGGCTGGCAGGAGTCCATGACTAGGTCTGAACTGGGAAGGGATGCCATCCACTGCCATGGGGGTGGGGAGCAGTGCCAGCAGGGCACAGGGGCTGTGGCTGAAGAGCCCTCTAACCAAGGGGCCCAGGCAGGGATCAGAAGAGAGCTACAACATTGGCACCGGAGCCTGGCACAGGAGCCGGGCATAGAAGGGCCTTCTGAAATGGAGGAGTAGGCAGGGCCCTGTGACAGCCCTGGGTGAGGGCCAGGGAGCTCTCTTCTCATGGGGGCAGATCCAGGAGACAGAAACCAGGGAAGATGCTCAACAAACCTTGGTGCCCAGCGGGTCTTCCTAAGATAGGTGCCTGGGCATTAGGGTCTTCCTACCATGGTGTGTTCACTCCCTATAGTACATCCCAGACCATGCAAGGGCTTTCTACATCTGCCCAAAATAAGCTATCACTGCAGGACTGTCCAGCAGCGTGGCCATGCTTCTGTTATGCTGGGGTTAGGTCTTCCTGCTACAACAGCCTCATACCATGGTCTCTGCAGGCCCTTCCCACTTCAGACTTCTCCAGCCCTATAAAGCAGAACCTTGACCATTTGGAGAACATAAATGCTTGCCAGTGTGACCTAGTGGTCACAGCTCACCAAAGAGGCAAACTTCCTCTCCTAGGAATCAGCACAGCTGCCATATCTCAGCTCTTCAGTCTACCACAGATGTTCCTCCCCCAGCCACCATGCCAGTGGCTCCTTCTTCTCTCTCCCCATAGCTCCCTTTAGTCAAAATCCTCTTTCTCCAAGTCAGGAGCTGGGATCATCAACAATCCTCTGCACTTCCCCTATCCTGTTCTCTGTGCCACCCTTAGAGACAGACAGCCTGGCTCTTCCCTGCCTGGAACGACTCAGTAGGTTAGTACTGTACCCTGGAAGCACCTGGTTCTGTCCCCACCAGGCCAGTTCATAGAGGACAGGTATCTGGGACCTGCTCCCTTCTCAGTGCTCACTCTCAGGCTTAGAGAATGGCCCAGAGGCATCTTCCCACGGAGGCCTTGGAGACAGGGTCAGCAGGGCTCCGGGGTTGGGTGATGTGGTTTTGCACTGTGGATCTGGATAAACTGGAAATGCAAAGGTCTGCACTGGGCAAGCAGAGCCAGGCACAGGAAGGGCTTCAGAGAGCTGAGAGCAGGCCCGGGCCAAGCCCAGCACATGGTCGCTGGAGCCAGTGTGTGCACCGGCCGCCCCCAGCCCAGCCAGGCACACAGAGCCCCTCCACAGCAGGATACTAGGGGGCCAGCCAAGCACGGCCTGCATCCACGTGGTATATTAATCAAACGGGCCCTGATAATGATCAATGAGAGCCCTTGGCAGCGCCTGCCTGGCCAGGCTCCAGACTCACCTTCCAGCTTTGGGAAGGCCGAGGGTGGCAAATGTGATCTTTGGCAAGGGCTGGGGCATTGTCTCCCAGCTGTGGGAAAATGCATACCGTACAAACATATCCTCAAAATGAGCTTACAAGGAAATGTCCGTGATGGCCTTATTAAAGATAACTACCCTGAGTGCACATGACTAAAATAAAGTCCCCATCCAGCTCAGATCTGGCTAGCTAGCCTCAGGGGACCACCCCTACGAGGATATAGATAGGAAGGAGAGACCCCTTGTTTGCTTGCACCACTCATGGATATTTCCAGAGGGAAATCTGGAGGCCGTTGCACTCCACCCCCACCCCAAAGCCCCAGGACAGGTTGAGTTCTTGAGGCCCCAGGCTGGCAGAGACAGGGTGGGCTGCATGTGGGAGGTACTTTGGCCTCCAGGGCCCTTGCACAGGAATGTCAGGCTCTGGCTTAATTTATGAATCTGCCATATGGCCCTGAGTCCTGGGACCCAGGCTAGTAGCCAAGGAAGAGCCCAGGGCGAGGTCTGCTGCCCCACAGCACACCGCCTAGAGCCATTTTTCAAAGGTGTTTCCCAGGAGCTCTGGAAGGAAGCAGGTTTGGGACAGGGCCAGGCAGCGGTGTCTGGGGCTCTTGGCAAAAGTGCTACCCTCCCAAGATCAAAAGTCCTTCTCTGTGTTCCCACTGGCTTGAGAGCCGGGTGAAGTGGGGCCATACACTGCGGGCTAGGCAACCCCAGGGTTGTCTTTCTGGGCTGGAGGGGGGCTGAGCACAGGTGTGCCCCTCTGATCCATGAGAACCCTAGCCCAAGGGGCTGTGGCTCATGTTACAAAGACCCACAGTAGGACCCCTCAAGTGGGCACTCCCTAAGGATACTGTCGCACTTGTCTGGGGATCATTAGCTCTGTGACAAAGGGGCTCAGACTAAGGAAACAGGGAAGCTACAAAGTTCACAGCCCTGCCAGCTGACATGGCACTGTTCACACAGTCACCATGCTTTGCTTTGGGTTCGAGCAAAGGGATGGGAGCCCCACACATCCCACAGACAGAAGAGAGAGCCCGACACAGGAAATGCCCACTGCTAATGGCACAGCCTAAGGGCTGGGTATCATGGTCTTAAACTCATCCATAAGAAAACTGGAACAATCTCTTGGAATTAACATTCCTGAGTCCCCTGGCTTGCTGGCCAACAGCAGGGAGAATGGCCCTGTGTGTTGTTGACCTGATAACCCTGTGCACTGCCGCCAGGACAAGCCCCAAATATCTATCGGGAAACTGAGGCAGTGACCAGCTTCATCTTGGGTACTACTGGGGCATCATGAGGTAGAACAGTCTCCAGAGAGAGGAAGGTTGTCTTCAGGAGGCCCTGTAGACACTCAAAGGAGGGAGTGTCCCTATTTGCCATCTAAAGATAACTATAGAAAAGTACAAAAAGCCTGTGAACCACCTGGCCAAGGGAGGACCCAAGACTGACCCTTGGGTCTCCTCTGAAGAAGCGGAGCCTGTTCCCTCAGGAACAGTCTCTGCGGCTGCAATCGTCTTTGTGAATCAGCAATTGGCTGGGTTGGGAGAGAGAGATCCGTCCCCGCATCATATACGACAAACTTCATAGAGGCCAAACTGTCAAAGGTATGGAGCAGGCTGGGGCTCAGAGGGACGCCACAGCCACCCTGTCCTGCTTTCTCCTCCCCCTCCTCCCCACCCCTACCCGCCACATCTCACACTTGTCCACTCACAACAGTACCGGGAGCAGACAGTCCCTGTGTGAGGTCAGAGGACCTGCCAGCAGGTAGACGCTGCTTGTCAGAGAAAATGCCCGTGCTAAGCCAAGCGTGTCCCCGTGCCCCATGCACAGCCTACCTCATAGGTTTGGTTAGTCAGGGTTTTGCAGGTGCGACCAGCCAAGCTGGGCTCATACCGGAATAAGATGTGTCCAAAGCCCAGCACTGGCATCCTTGTAGAAGGAGGTAGGCACACTGAGAAGAAGAGGAGGTCAGACAACAGCACATGGGGGTGGGGCAGGAGTGACCCAGTATGAGGATCCATCCTTCCTCAGCCTGGATTCAAAGCTGCTGAGGAGATACACCTGTCGGTGTGTCTGTGACAGGGCATTCAGAGAGGTTTAACTGAGGGGGACCCACGTGGAATGTGGGTGGCATCATCGCATGACTGAGGGTCCTGGAGTGAATGAAAAGGAGAAAATGAACTGAACACCATCATTCCCCTCTGTTCTTCCTCACGGGATGGGGGATGGGGACCTGGGGGAGGGGTAACGACGTTGATGACGACTGTATCCCTTCAAACTGTGCGCCACAGTGACTTCCTCCTCCCTTGAGTCACTTTTGTCAGGTAACAGCAACAACATAAGTGACATCAGCAACCCCAAAAACTAGGAAGAATCTTCCCTGCCCCTTCAAAGGCCACGGACACCAGCCCACCTTGGCCTTGGATGTGAGACTTCAGAATGGGAAGGTGGGTTTCTGCAATGTAAAGTCACACAGCCAGCTCAGCTTAGAAGTCAAGGCTACTCCTCCTAGCCAAGGCTACTCCAGGAGGTCAACACCCATTACCCTGAGTTTAGGGAGGGAGCTTATGGGTCAGCTGCTGCTCAACATGTGGCCTCTAGTCCCGTCAGGTTACTGACCACTTGGGCACAAGGGCAAACAAAATAGAAGCCAGTGGACCACCTCAGTGTATTCAGAGGAGGGTTTTGTCCCTTACCCCTTGACAATTTTACCACCCTGACTCCTGCTTGGCCTGGAATTCCCCTCCATTGGCTACCAGCCATCACCACTGGCTAGAGCAGAGATCACCGCTCTGCATGCCGTGGTCACGAGGAGTCCCTGCCCTTTAGTTATGTGGTAGTTTATGTGCCAGGGGAAAGCAAGGCCAACTGGTCCCCAATGCCCCCAAACACATTCCTGGCTTCTCACAAAAATGCTGAAGGTACCTGATTAGAGAAATGCTTTGGGCTCTATGGGCCATGAACTCTGAGCCCGAGGGAGGCAGTGACTTCACACCTCCCCCTCCTCTCCTCCTCTCCCCTCCCTGCCAAGTGCGAGCTGCCTACCACATCAGCAACACCATCTCGGTCTCTCCATCCACACACACAGCCAGTGCCAAGTTGTTTTCTGGGGGCATCATCTTTGATGCACACAGAAAGGGGGGATGTTAATGTGGGGAAGGTGTCAATAAAGGTCGGAGCCCCAGTTCCTTCCTGTCAAACAGAAATGAGGATAATCATGTGTGCACATTGATCTGCACATGACAGAGTCCCCTCTCTGGGCACCATCACCCCAGAGTCTACTCCAACACTGGCCCAGCCCAAGGTCAACCATTTCCCCATTCAGGTTTTGGTACCTTCTACCTTCTTCAATGTCCATAGAGGACAGAGGGTATGTCTGAACATGGCCAGATTTGTACCCCAAACTGGACCCCTTTGGCAGCTCACAGGCACAGTGGAGACCACGAGGCTGGCCCAGGAGTGGACACCCACTCATTTCTCCACCCATCAGTCTGCCCATCATACACCTCCCGGGCATCTTCCTATATACCAGTCCCTTCCTGAGCACCTGGGACTTGGACAAAAGCAAAATACACCTCTATCCTGGTGGGGCTCGCATTCTAGCCAGAGAAAGCCCATGGCAGAGAACCCCTAAATACACACCACATCAGACAAGAAGAACACCAAGGGGCAACCCAGGCCGGGAGAGGAGGCAGGAATGGTCTGCATATCTACTGAGGTCAGCTGCAGCGCACTCAGACAGTGCTGACTGTGGCCCTAGGACAGCCCCGGAGACACACTCCAGCCCTACATAGTCTTCTGGGTCCCTTAGGCCAGAAGATCTACACATGCATTAAGATGGGCAAGGGGGGGCACAGTAGAGAGGACAATGCACGTGGGCCTTGGAATCAAAGAAAGTTTCCAGTTGAGAAGAAAGCCTTTATGAAAACAGTAAGGAAGATCATTTGGGTAACCACCAGCCTAGCCTTAGTGAAGGGAGGTGAGGTACAGGACAGGAGCCACTCACTGCCGCTGGAGCTCTGCTGCCCCCTGCTGGGAAGACCAGGGATTTCCGGTACCCTGGCCTGGAACTCCTATTTCCTGGACAATCTGTGCCTGTCACAGGCCCTCACCTGTATGCAAAACATCTCTGGGCACCAGTTCATACTACCAGCTGGACCCTATGAAGGACACACATCCCGTTACCCAAGCCAATTCTGGACGTCCTGTGGGTTTACAAGGTGCCGGTGACAGCAGCCCACCGCAGGCCCCATGGGGGCCTCAGACATCAGTGGCATCTGGATCTGCACACAGATTCCAGCTGCCACAGTGCACACCTCACCTGGGGGAGGGACACTGCTTAGAACGCTCATGGAGACAGGTGAGCACAGGACGGAGCACCCTTGTACAGATGTAGAGGCGAAGGAGGTACTGTCAGAGAGCCCCCAAACTGCGTGACAAATAGAGAGCCAGATTCCCACTGGCCAAGAGCCCATGAGAAATGCAGCCCCTTCCTTGCCACCCTGTCACACCAGGCTTCTGAAAGCCATTTTCCAAAGATGCTACATACCAGACAAAGCCTTTCTTAGGAGCTGAGGTCTCCAGAGTGCCTACGGGTCTAGAGGTCAGTCAGGTCAATCCTAACTTATACACAAAGAAACAGAAGCAGTGGAAGAAGGACCCAGATAGTGTCCTGGCCTGGAGAAATCTCCAGATACTCTCTCCTAAGAATCACTATTAAGTAGTTCTATCTGTCTGTCTGTCTGTCTATCTACCTACCTACTAACCTATCTGAGGTCCACAGATCCCAGAGGCTGATCAACCAACAATGGTTAGAACAATCCCCACCTTAAGAAGGTAGCGGTGAGGACCATCCAGTATGTGCCTGCTTGTGAACCCCTCCAGCTCAGGGCAGCCCACTGGCATCCCTAGCCCAGCTCAGCTAGCTTCCAATGGTGTCATTTCAGAACAAGGTGACAAGCCAACATGGACAGAACCTGCTTCCCTGGATCACTACGCAGAGACAGTCAGAAACTGTCATTTAAGCCACTCTGGCCCTACTGACTTCCAGTCCCACCTCAGGAGCCTGGTGGCCTAGGGTCCATCATCAGCGTGAGATGCTCACCCACAGAGGGCTGAGCTGCCTCACGTCTCTGTGACGGCCACCACGGACTGGGGTACTCAGACCAGACTGTCTCCCTTCACAGCATGCAAAGCCAGGCATCGGTGCTGGCATCCGGGCCCCACCCCTCCAAAGAGCCCGGGGAGGAGCCTTCCTTGGCTCTGGCTTGCAGATTCCCAGGCCTCCCTCGAGACATACCTGTATCACTTGATGTCCACCTTCATTTCCACAGGGCTCTTCTGTCTCCCCTCACAGGGATGCCAGTCAATCCGAGGCTGACCCTATACCCACTGTGACTCCACCTCAAGATTTCTTAAATACTTCTGCAGATCCTTTCCCCAGGCAAAGTCACACAGTGCTTAGGGATTAGGACTCAGGCACTTTTGAAGGTCTCTGGGGGTGGAGAAGGAGAGGCATGGCCATTCTCAGAGTGCATCTCCAGACTTGTACATCACAGGAAGCAGTTTAGCACAGAGACTCCCCACCCAGGCTTATGAGCCCAAAATCGAGGGTGAGGTCCAGAAATCTGTTCACAAGTTCTGATGGATATTAAAGCTTAGGGCCCAAGACAACTCCCACGTTCACAGCGGCTGCAGGGCGAACCTCGCAGTGGCTTGGTCGTCTTCTACCATGGGTTGCTTCCCTGGGGCTGAAGCACCTGGAACAGATGACACACATGGCCATGCCTGCCACACACAGCTCTGCTAGGAGAAGCAGCTTCCCAGGAGGTATCTACATGTTACTAGTGTGAAGCTCATGAAGTCGCTGGGTCACCTCAGGCCCATAAACAAGCAAGCAGGCTAAGCCCTAGCTAAGCTAAGAGCCAGACAGAAGCTGTTCCAACACCACAGGCCAGCAGACAGACAAGAACCCTGCTGCAACACTTATGGAGAATCCCTAGGGGCCAGGAATCCCAGACAAGAAAACCAAATGGTATCTCCAACACCCTTACATGCACACAGTATCCACAGTTCCCCTGTGGCCCTGGGCCCACACAGATACTATACGACAGCCACTGCCTACTCTTAAAACTATATTTTTATAAAGTGGTAATTATTCTTTATATTACTATTGAGTAAAGGTCTCATGTTGCTCAAACTGGCTTGGAACTCACTCTTGAGATCCACAACTTCCTGCTTCCACCTCCTGAGTGCTGGGATGACAGATGTGAGCCCACCTGTCCCTTAGGAATCACACACAGGACAGTGCATCAGGTTGCCAGGGGATCCCATCACTGAACTGCTCTCGAGTGCACACACCCTGGTGGTGTTTCCGGCCAATCTAAAAACAGTTCCAAGACAGAGCCTGGGATCCTGTGGGTGTGCAAAGGCCTGAAGCCTGGGTTAGAAAAGTGCCTGAGTCTAAGCTTTGACCCTCACCTCTGTCCTACCCAGAATGTTCTGACTCGTACATTATCACTGTAGGGGTAGGATTTAGGGGAGGTGGTATTCATTTCTTCAAATATCTCATTTTTCTAGGTACTTGGAGTGTATTGTGAAGTGATTTACAACACTGAGAAACACAAGTCCAGGCCCAGGGGCCTCCAGGTCCACTGTCAGGGGAGGCCGAGCAGGCTCACCTCCATAGCTCACATCGCTGCAAGATGGCTCAGAAGGTAAAAACACTTGCCATTGTAACTCTGATGATCTGAGTTCTATCCAAGGAACCCATGCTAAAAATAATAAAGAAAAACGCAAGCCAGATGTGTGTCTGTGATAACAGCACTCCTGCTGAGAGATAGGAGGCCAAGAGAAGCGGCAGGAAGTCTGTGGCTGTCCAGCCTAGAGCATGCTGCTCTCAGTGCCTCAAACAAGAGACCTGACCACAGACAGACAGAAGGCTGAGGACTGACTGCCAAAAGGTTGTCTCAGATTCCCACACACATGTGGAGAGCACGTGCTCTTACCCCCACTCCAACACACACACACACACACACACACACACACACAATATATATATATATATATATATATATATCAGATTGTTTCCATCAGAACATAAGCTGCGGCTCCTCCAGGCATCCCTTCAAACAGCTAAAGATCTGGGGCTGGAGAGACAGCTCTGCAGTTGAGATCTATCACTGGTTTAGATCCAGTGAAGCTGGGTTAGCGATCCAACAGCTACATTGTGCCTTACAACTGGTCTCCAAGGACACTGTGCACACGTGGTACAGACATACATTCAGGCAAAACACCTATACACTCTTTTTAAAAAGAGACTGAACAGAATAAATGGATCAACACCAGATCCTGGTTCTCAGGCCCCTAATCCACCAGAGAATGTTAAGGGATGGGGGAGGGGTGTCCTCCAACACTAAGCCCAAGAACAACAGGGATGCCACAGCAGCAGAGGTGAGTGCGGGCTAAGCTAGGTTCCCTGGGCTGCCATCAGTGATGAGAACTCCTGTGGCTTCCCAGATTTGGGGAAGGGGAGAGCAAAGATATAGAGATGAATTATCCTAAGACCCAACAAAGGCATCAAGAGAGAAGATGGGTGTCCGGTAGGTCTGGGGACAGACAGGCACCACATCAGTGTCTCATCAGGCATGGGGAGAAGCCCAAGTTCCCAAAGGCAGCTTGTCAACACCTGCCATCTTCATCCTTGGGAAGCAAGGCCTCTGCCCCAAACCACCTCCCACCAGTGCAGGTGCCCTGAAAGGTGTGTGGGGGGTGGGGAGGGGTGCCAGGAGGTACAGAGGAGAGAGGCAACAGCTTCAGGTCTTGGCAAGAGCCTTGCAGGGCTGGGGAAATATAACTTAGACAGTACGGTACTTACTGGCGAGTCTGAGGACTTGAGTCCAACCCCAGAATCCATGTTAAAATAAGTAATGTAATCCCAGTACATGGACGGAATGCCTACTTGTTGAGTTCTAGGCCAGTAGGAGACCCTGTCTCACAAACAAGGTAGATGGCTCCTGAGGAGTAGACATCGGAGGTTATCCTCTGGCTTCCACATGCACATACAACATACATGTACACACATGCACTCATACACATGAAGCACACACACACACACACACACACAAATGTTCCTGTGCTCATTATCAATACACCAGAGTCTTATTCATTTAGTAATAACAAATGGCCGGCATTCACACTGACCATGCACCTGGCTATGCATAAAGGATTTCATCTCAAGCACTGGATATGATTTTTTTTTTAAAAAAAAAAATGGTGTAATGGGATTAAAAATTGATGCCTTACACAGAGCTGAGGCCCTTAGGGGCAGGCTGTCTACCATCATGAGCCACCATGCTTGTCACCAGGGGGAAGGGGAGCCTCTTGCATCCTGCAGCCAGCCTGAGTTTGGTGAGACCACCACGGATCAGCCGTAACAAAAGCCCAGGGCCCAACCTATCTAGGCCACACAGCAGCAGAAGCAGCCCCTCCTCTCTCTGGCCTCAATTTCCCTATCTGAAAAACAGTGGTTTTGGTTTCTCAGGGGTCTCCAAAGGAAAGGATGCTCTGGGTCTAAGGAAGCTGTTGGTCCAGAATTGCCATCCCGAAGTGCGAGAGGTGCCTCCCCCAACTCCGCCCAGGATTGGCCCTTGTTCTCTTCAGTGGCAAGCAGAACTCATGCAAGACCACGAGGCAGAGTGGGTAGGTAACCCCTGCAGCAGAGCCCATCAGCCTGACCAATCCTGGGCTCTAAGCACAACAATTGGGTCCTAATGGCTCCCAGCCCTAGGTAGGCGCTGAGGAGACAGTGGGCCCCAGAAGAAGGTTTAGCCACTCCAGGGCCTTCTTACCCACCCGTATCCAGTCTCTGGGAGCCCCTCCCGACCAACATCAGGGAAGCTAACAGACCACTCATTACCAAGACCTAGAAACTCAGGAGCTGCCCTGCAGGAAGTTGGGCTTTCTCACCACCTACCACTTCCTCCGGAAGAAGGACAGACGGGAGACATGCTCTGCATATCTAAGACCAAGGCAGGAAGAAACAGGGCCCAGACCTTGACCACCTCATACATGCAGCTTCAGGTAGTGGTTAACTATGGCACTCAAGTTCTGCCCAGAAACTCGTAGGAGTCCCTCTCTGGCCCTGCATATGACATGCTCCAACCAGGTTCTACATGGAGAGGGGGGTTTCCTGCTAGAACCCAGTTGGCCAAGGCACATGTCCCAACTCAGTAGGGAGGGGACTACAATAGCACCAGGGTACTGCTCTTCCCTGAATCCACTACCCAAGCAGACCTTTTGTGAGCACTGAGCTGTGGAGAACCTGAGTTAACTGTGCCCCTTCAAGACTGCTTTTGAGCATAAAACCAAGAGCAACTGTAGACGTTCCTCCTGTTGGCTAAAAATAAGGAGAGGCAAAGAGGGGGAAGGAGGGAGGCCTCTAGGAACAGCCCCTCCTCTACCATTATAATCAGAAGCTTTGAGGCAGGGCCCAGAACTATGTCCATCTAGTCCTCCTGGTGAGTGCCAGGCCTTGGGCCGAGGTTCAGTTAGGCAGCGTTCTTGGCCTGTCCACTGCAGAAGGAAATGCACCTCCCAGCTATGCTCAAAGAACTGTCTGCAGCTGGGACTGGGGTTCTTGTCTGGCACACATGATGCCCTGGATTTGGTCCCAGAACTACACAATCTGGGTCTGGTGGTCACCATCAGGAACAGGGTGAGTACAAGACCAGCCCCGGGTTATGTGAGAACCCCCACCTCCCATTAAAGGCCAAAGGATTGGGGCCAAGGAGGCAGGGAGGCAGGCCTGGCTCACCGAGGGACAGGTGCTGCTGGGGCCCCGGTCCCTGCGTGGATTAGCCAACTGCTGGAGGGCAGGAGGCAGCCAGGTGCCCCACAGGTGTGTGCCGCACTCCTGCCTGGTGAGGCTCTGACTGAATGACCCAGAAGAAAAGCTCAGGCCCCCAAAGTGTGATTAGAGGGCAGGGTGATGCCCGCCTGCTGCCCCCCAGCTTCTGCTGGCCACTTTGATGTGAGGCGCGGCACCCGAGCCCCACGCCCCCTCTAACTTTTAAGAGTAGTGGTGTGCCCAAGCCCCACAAGCTTCCTTTCTGAAGCAAGGTGCTGTTCTAACCTGTGAATAAAAACCACCAATTATCTCCAAGGCTGGAAACTCAATCTGGGCTGCACTAGGGACAAGAGCCCACTCCTAGGAGGAGCAGACTGAGACCACATCAAACACCCCGCTCCTGGGCCCCAGCCACAGATCAGGCGTCAGTCCTGGATCCCAGCCAGCCCCCTACAGGAGGAGGGCATCAGCTCCGCGCGCACACACACACACACACACACACACACACACACAGTAGATCACCCTGACCCCACCTAGCTACTACCCCAACACTCTCCTGCCATTACCTCTGTTCAAGGCCCTGTTCACCCACACTCCACCATCCTTGCCCAGGGTGACTGGGTCTCCACCTCCACCTCAGCAGTGGACTCAGTACCACCCAGTACCTCTCTGGCTCCCCTTCTGTCACGCTAATGTACCACATGTAAGAAAGCCAAATAAATGACCAGGCACCAGGCCCAGAACACGAGACACCCACACCCCTCTCTCCATCCTTGTCTCCCCAAGAGATGACTACTTTTGGTCACCTCCTTGTGGAGGGGTTCTCTTGTGGGCCCCAGAGTTACAGGCATCTCAGTAGCCCTAGGGTATGGTTCCAGGATGGCCCCACCCAAAGACAGCAACTGTAGAAGTGACACTTTAAACCACATCTGGATGACAACTAAAGCTCACCATAGTGCTACTTACACGCATCCCAGAACAGCAGCAAGATTTGGGCACATTCACAGTCTTCAAATATGTTATGTTGTTTATATAATATAAAATATTATATGTTATGATCAGGAGTCAAGCCCATGGCTGAGTACCCAGTCAGAGGGCGACTGCACTGTTAACATGGTCAGGATGGATTACTACTAGCTCTCAGGAAACTCAGACCAGGGGTCAAAGCTAACCCATGATCTCTGCGGTGGGGTACTGAGAGAGGGCTGCCGGGAGCCCCACAGAGAGCCCGTGTCAAACAATACAGCAGCAGAGAATGAAATAAGAAAACACACAAGTCCAGCTCTTCTCCCACAGTGGGGTTTGTTCTGATTGAGATGGAACCACACTCTGTAGCCCAGGATGTCCTAGAACGTAGTATGTAGACCAGGATGGCAACACACAGAGGTCCACCTGTCTCTGCCTCCCAAATATTAGGATTAAAGGTGTGTGCCCCACACCCTTCTGGCCAGTATTTAGAAAAGCAAGTGATTTACATGTAATCTCACAGCAACAAAGCAGTCGGCGCCTCGCTGTCATAGTGTTGGTGCTTCTGACCAAAGAGCTGGACTGGTGGTTCTCAACATCCCTACTAAGATTCCTCACATTGAGGTGACAGCCCCCCCCACACACACACCATAAAATTAATTTTGTTGCTACCTCATAACTTTTTACTATTATTTATGAATCATAATGCAAATATCTGATATATAGGATGTCTGATATACAACTCCAAGGATGAAAACTGCTGATCTAGACAAATAAAGGTTCTCAAGGTTATGGGGGGGAGCTACTGTGTGCCCCCCAGGGCAAGAGCTGAGCCAGGGCAGTGTGGGACAGCTCTGCCAGTGGGATGGGCGGTAACAGGAACCAGCAGCTAGTGGTCACTGGCTAACTGTCCTGGAAATTGCTCAAAGACATACATTAAAGAGACTGGCAACCACTGGGAGAAAGAAGAAACCAGAAAAATCCACTGTGTAGGGCTGAACCTAGAAGAAACTAGGCTGGAGAGATGGCTCAACAATTAAGAGCACTGGCTGTTCTTCAAAGGATCTAGCAGGTCCCAGGTCTGGCCAGGAGGGGTCCCGAAAGACAGGGAGACAGAGCTACACAGACAAGCAAGTCTAGGCAATGCTTCCAGTATGGCCTGGGATTGGGTGTCAGGGATTTGCAGGAGCCCCTGGTGGCAGTTTCTGCCCCAAGGTGTCCGGTGTAGAAAATGACAATTTTCAGTGTTCAAGTTGTAAGCACTCGTGGGGCAGGCTAAGATCTCCAGGTAGATGTGGTCTCCATGTCTCCTCAGGTCCCCTCATCAGCTCGCAGTGTGTACTTGACACGTCTAACAACTCAAGCCCAGTGCTCAGCTGAAGGGTGCCTCAGGCCTCCAGGCCTCCAGGCCGGGAGAGCGAGGCAGAGCCCATCTCGCCAGTAGGTGGCGCTTGAGGCTTAGCAGTTGGGGTCAAGGAACAGCCATCACACAAGAAACTGGCTCAGCTCATGACAATTGGTGTGGCTCTAATCTACCTTCCAGGAAGGCAGCTTGCTGAGGGGCAGGTCCCAAACTGTTTTCAGAAGTCCTAAAGGGCCCACATTGACATTGTGGGTATCACATTGAGGGTGTCAGCAAAATGACTAAGTCTCCTAAGCCACTCCTTGGGTGCTGGGAGCCCAAGGACTCTACAGCACTCCAGCCTGAGCACTGCCTTCCTGGCTTTCCTAACCCCCTCAATCATGCTCCCCCAGGTTCCTCTCCCATACCACAGACACGCCCAGGAGCCCGTAGTCTACAAACAGTAAGTCCCAGGCCCCCATTTGGTGTCAGGGCCCAAGGCAGACATTATTGCCAGCCCAAAGCTTGGAAGACCCCCAAGAAACTCCTCCACCAACCCCCCCAGAGCTGCACTGAAATGAGGATCCAAAGGTTCGTCTCAGTGCCGAGTCTATCCCTCCTGCCGCAGCTCCTCTGCCACAAACCTTGAGGACAAACAACAAGGGTCACCTTGGGCTTACAAGCCTGTGTGTGTCACTAAGGGCTGTTTCTCATCACAGGTGGGAGCTCACACCTCACGACCTGGCACTCTTGTGTAGCCCGCAGCCTAAATACTCCACCCAACAACCCCGAAGCAGAAAAGAGGTGAGAGTGAGAACAATCTCATTCTTTATGAAACAGAAAATGATTGACATGGTGACCCCCCCGGAACACCCCCATCACATCCATGGACACTGAAACGAAGAGGTGACGTCACAAGTGACATCAACCCCGATGCCCTGGAAACCACTGTCCTGTGCAGGCTTGGGTTCACAAATGCCACCGATGCTGAAGGCACACCTAAGTTTGTGGGTAACAAGGGGAGCTGAGGCCTTCTTGCTTCCTGGCTTTGGAAGTCCTTGGAAATCACTCTCTCTCCTTAGCGAGCCTCACCAAGGCAGCTTGGAGAAGCAGCAAATGAAGAAACACTGCCCTGTGGTGCCGATTACCGGTCTGCCAAGGTCTGCCAAGGCTACGGAGAATGCACGGTGGGTACTGCTGAGCAGTCACGGGGGGGATGAGTCCTTCTCCCAGCCTCCATCTGTCTATCCCCGAGTGGTCTGTCCCTGAGTGGTCTGTCCCCGCGTGGTCTGTCCCCGAGTGGTCTGTGCCAGGCACCATCTTTTCTTGCTCAGTCTCGACCAGCTGCTGCCTCCACAGCATGGGCCTAGGCCAGCATCTCTGTCCTGTCACCCCAGCTAGGAGGCCACTCAGATGTCACCTGCACAGATGCAAGTGTGGGTGCTTGTGTAGCTTCTCCATCAGCTCCTCCTCCTTGGGTTCTTCTAGGATATCCCTGCAGGGTAGGAACAGTCAGGAAAAGCTTCAGAAGGGCGGGCCTCCGCCTCAGAGACTGTAAGAAAAATCAGGGGATAAAGCCGGGCAGTGGCAGCGCACACCTTTAACCCCAGCACTTGGGAGGCAGAGGCAGGTAGATTTCTGAGTTCGAGGCCAGCCTGGTTTACAGAGTGAGTTCCAGCACAGCCAAGGCTACACAGAGAAACCCTGTCTTGAAAAACCAAACCAAAATCAGCAGATAAGGCCTGCAGGTGCCCAGTCTGAGTTCCCAACCAGGAGACACTTTCAAAACAAGCAGTAGCAGGGACCTGGGGACATTAGACAAGTAGGTCCTGCCTTGGGGAGACAGAGATGCTAGAAACCTTTGGGTGCATTGCTAAGCATACTAGAGAGGGCTAAGGAGGGATTCTTTGTAGAGCGTGTGTGTGGCACCCACATCAAAAAGAATTAAGTGAAAAGCCCGGAAGCCTAGAGAGCCCTTCTCACACCAACTGGTGTGGCTACAGCTGACTGTACACAGCCAACACTAGTGAAAGAAAATGGGGCTCAGGAAAGATGGCCCTGGATGACAGCCATTCTCTATACAAGCAGAGGACACACTCCATGATGTCTGTACTGGCTGGCTTTTGTGTCAACTTGACACAGGCTGGAGTTATCACAGAGGAAGGAGCTTCAGTTGGGGAAATGCCTACATAAGACCCAGCTATGGCGCATTTTCTCAATTAGTGATCAAGGGTGGAGGGCCCCTTGTGGGTGGTGCCACCTCTGGGCTGGTACTCTTGGGTTCTATAAGAGAGCAGGCTGAGCAAGCCAGGGGAAGCAAGTCAGTAAGTGGCATCCCTCCATGGCCTCTGCATCAGCTCCTGCTTCCGGACCTGCTTGAGTTCCAGTCCCGACTTCCTTTAGTGATGAACTGCAACGTGGAAGTGTAAGCTCAATAAACCCTTTCCTTCCCAGCTTGCTCCTTGGTCATGATGTTTGTGCAGGAATAGAAACCCTGACTAAGACAATGTCACAAGAGGAGACCATCTGGTTCCAACCAGAAGCTATAAGACAGTGGAAGAAAGCTAGTCCCTTCCACGTGCTGGATCCCAAGCACAGTGCAGTCCAAGTCCCTGACAGAAGCAGAAGTGCCCACCATCTTGCTGTGAACATCTCTGCCAGCTCAGTAGCAGTCCAGACGACTGGGTGAGAGAGGAACCCCGGCCAGAAGGCCTTCCTCCCTGCACACCCCTCTCCACAAGGTCCGTGGACAGGAGACACTCCCAAGCCCACACCGCACCTGAACATGAGCTCCACTGACATCTGGTAGGTGGTCTGCTTGGTCCCAACAAGGATCTGCTTATGACCCTGAGGGTCCCATCTGTGGAGAAAGTTCTGGAGCAGGAGGGAGGAAGGGTGTCAGCGCCCACGTGATACCAGCTTCGGAGCCCCCATTGCCCAGTTTGCAGTCACAGTACAGTCACTATGGAGAGTAGCCCACTCCAGACAACTGGAGGCAGAGCCTGTGAGACCCACACCCCTGGAACAGTAAGGTGCCCACTTCACCCTTAAGCCGGCTTGGGGTCCTAAGAAGCCCACAGACCAGCAGAGCAAGCAGGCCTGAGGTTCCACCAGGCTCCCTTCAGCCTGTAGTCTTGGCTAGCATGGCTCTCCCACCAAAACTCTAAACCACTCAGTAGGCAATCTCAGGCCTGGACAGGGCAGCTGGTACCTCCAGAAGCAGAGCCAGAAACAGGTTGACCCAGATGACAGAGGACACCAACCACCACAGCACGAAATACACCATGGACCACCTGTAAAGGACAAGGAGACCAAGACCCATGATGAGTGGGACAAGAGCATTCCAGAAAGACAAACAGCTATAATATACATCAATGGGGCCTCATTAGACCCTGCTGCTAATGCTACAGTATATAGTGTAGTAATGCCCCGTGACCACAGGGTTTAGAACAGCCAGAACCACCAGAGAAAGCCTAGCATGAGGTACAAGTCGGACTTAAACCCAGGCCCCTCTGCTGAGCTCCAGCTATGAGATAAATGAGTCACCTGACTGTCCCCTGGAACTCTACCCTATAGAACACCTCCCCGTACCCAGGTCATCAATCATATACCATTTATTTTGAACCACACTTGCACACCAGGGTGCAGAAGCCTGGGGCCCTGGCTGTCTCCCGGTGTAGCGTGGATGAAGGTTAAAGCCTGCCAGGAGACAGCCTGGCCAACCTTCCAGGGTCAGCAACTGGGCTGCTTCTCAGTGCAGGCCCTGGGCCTCTGGTGTGGTGTCCAGCTCATAGCCAGTACTGGGGCGGAGACTTACGGGCCCGAGTAGCGCTTATAGGCCTCCAGGATCACCTGCCAATTGTTCACCACCATCAGGTTCCACAGTGTGATCAGAGCAGCCTAGGGGACGGCAGAGGTGGGGTCCAGGAGGGTCCAGAGACAAGGGAGAGGGGAAACCAGAGAACGGGGACTGGGGCAAGGCAGAGGGGGAGTCCCAGGTGAGCTGGACCTGGGAACAAGGCAGAGGACTTACAGCAAAGTCGTCAAAGTTGTTGGGCCAGTACCCTAGCTGCTCAAAGCTTCCACACAGAGCTGAGCTGTTATCCGGATCCAGGCTGAAGACGCAATGGCCCCTGGTTAACAGCTGCAGCCAGGGGTCCGCACGGCTGAGCACTGCCCCATTTCCCAGCCCAACATCAACTCAGGCTCCAGGAGAAAAGGCAAAAAGAGACACCACCACCTACCCACCCGGGGAGAATGTATGATATGACCCAAGGGGCTCCCATCCCTGGAACTCTGGGCTCCAGGTTCTCAAGAAGGCACTGCACCCCCAATCCCACCCCAGCGATGTAACAGCCTTGAACCTGAGTGTGTGTGTGTGTATGGGGGGGGCTGTGCTTAGGACACCAGAGGCAAGACACCTACAAGAAATGTTTAGCAGGGAGGGCCCACTGGCACGCCCACGGGCTAATGTCCTCAGGCAGCCCCTCACCTGCTGTTCCCAGGAGGCACGATGACACCTCGGAACAGGCTGATCCCAATCATGGCAAACACATAGTATGCCACCTATGGGGGAGGGGAGGAGAAGCGGACATCAGTGCAGCCACAAGGCCAGGTTGAGGCTGAAGGGTGTGAGGCGGTGGGGCTCAGGGACACCTATGCCCTAAAGATGGAAGCTGAAGAGGCCAGAAGCACCAGGCAGCTCTCCGGGGGATCTTTGGTGCTGCCCAGGTTCTCCAGTGGCAAGCCTGCTACCGCACAGGACAGACCAGGCCCTTTCTACCACAGAGGACAGACCAGGCCCTTTCTACCACAGAGGACAGACCAGGCCCTTTCTACCACAGAGGACAGACCAGGCCCTCTGCCCCCAATGGATGCCCAGGCACATGTCAGGGTCTATCTGGCACACATGGTTACAAGCCCCAAAGTATGTCTATGACAGAGTATCCCCCAAACTCTCAAGCTGGGGCCCATGGGGGCCCAATTTCCTCTCTGCTTCTCACTGTGAAACATAACCGAGGGGTCGTAAGGGACTAGACGGTTAACACAAGGACCCTGGCACAGAGTGAAGGCAGCAACCCCAGGTCCTCTGTGGAAGGAAGGAGCCAACCAAGTCTAACATCCTCCGTTGCTGTGGGCCTCCTTGCCAGAGCAGCAGGCCAAGCATACCCCACTTGACTCCACAAAGCCAGCCCGCCCAGGACACCACCAGAGCCCCAGGACTTACCACCAGGATCCCACCAAATGCCCTCAAGTTCTGGATTAGGCCCAGGATGGTGCTGGCTACCATAGCCATGGGCTGTGGGTAAGAAGGGGATTCAGACTGACTGTTTCTGCCCCAGGGACAACAGTGCCCCCCTACACCCCCACACATACTTACTCACTCTCTCTCTCTCTCTCTCTCACACACACACACACACACACACACACACACACACTCTCTCTCTCTCTCATCCTGAGTAGTAGGACAGAATGGACCAGCAACTCTATAGCCATCCACACACATCCAAGATACACTTGGATGCCCACCTAAAGCTATCCATCTATACACCTACACCCATTACACCCTGCAGCCACTCATACACATCCATTCTGTGCACATCAACACCCAAATGTAGAAAACCCTAAACACACACACACACACATGCACACACACACACCTTCACATACACCACACCTGCATACATGCTCACATATTCTCCGAATATCCCCAGCCTCCTGTGGGTGTTGTGTCACAGGTCCTTTTGACAGAGCCTGGCATCCCACACCCTGTGGCCACCCTCTGCCTGCTGGCCCACGAAGACTGATTTGCACCTATGTGACAGAAATGGATGTCTGGGTTCTTGATCCAGTGGCCCCACCCCAGCAACTTAGGAATGCCAAGGGGGCTGAGGTGTGCTCCGAAGGGCCCTGATGCTGAGTATCCCGGCCCCAGACCATGACGGGAAACACACCTTTATGTTGGGGATGATGCGCAGGAAGCGAAACACAATCAGTGTGTTCACCAGCCGAGTCATGTCCCACAGCGACAGCGGGCCATACTGCTCGGGCTTCCTAGGGAGGCACAGGAGCCGCGTTAGGAGGTCTGGGGGAGCAGAGGGGCTAGGAAACAAGGCTGCGGGGTGAAGAGACAGCGACAGGCACTGTATGGACACCAGGCAGGAAAAGCTCCCAGGAGGTGGGGCGCTGAGCCTGGCCATACCCTACTCACACCCAGTGTCCAGGCAGCCACAGCCACAGCTACTGTCATTCTTCCCGCCCCAGCCACAGCCAGGGCCACACCTCCCAGAACAGCCCCATAGCATGAAGGCAGAGATAGTATCCACTGCCCAGGACCCTGACCTGTCAAGCTCAGTTCCTGAAGAGCTGATAGGAAGCTTGTCCTAACCCCAATCTACTCCCTGACCTTTGGCCCTGTCCCTTCACTGACCCTGTCTCACCTGGAGCCTCTCCTGACCCATCCCCTATCCCATGGCCCAGTCCTGTCTCCCAACTCTGTGGCTGCCATTCCACTCCAGCATCCCCGTGGCTTCTCTGTACCCTCAATTCCTATCTAAACACAAGCCATCCTCACCCCGACTGTCACTCCCTCAACTCCTGAGGTGATGGGCCAAAGCTTGAGAGGGGCTTGACTCAGAAACAAGGTTGCCGCTGTCACCTGGCTCCTGCCTGGCGCAGGGGTGGACTGTCCCTGCCCATCTCCAGGCCATCCCAGCAGGCAGCCAGAGACAACTCTGCAGGCCAATCCAGCCCGCCCCCCCAGCCCTCTGAAGCCTCTCCCAACTGTGCCAATAAGGCAGGGTAGGGATTCAGAGTGGACATAAGTGGCCCTGGGCCTGTGCTAGGCAAGTCTTAGCTCCCAGGAATCCCTCACAACAACCTCATGCATCACCTTGCTACAGGCAGCCTCACCCACAGAGGCACAGGCACAAGCCTAGCACCACTGGCTGTGCCAAGGGTCCTGGGGCCCTACCCAGGAGTCTCTCCATAAGGTAAGAATAGAGGCCTGTGGGCTCAAACTGCCTTAACACTTCAGGAAGCCAGAGCCCCAGGGACACCATTTTACAAAACGTGGAGGTGGACAGACACAAAGCACGAGGGATGAGCCAATGCCACACGCTAGGCAGGTGCCAGCACGGGGATTGCCCCATACTACAGACCTGAGTTGGGCCTCATGTCCCACAGTGGAGATGACGGGGAAGAGGGGACACGGCCACCTGTTAGACTACCTTACAGGGAACACAACCACTGCCCACCAAGCCACTGCAAAGGGGACAGCCTGAAGGAGGAATGGTGTCCACTTCCACATGTCCCCCCCATGCTGAGCAGACACAGCCCACAGTCCAACAGCCTTACTGGTAGGGTGGGCCATGCCGGCAGCCAGGAACCCCAATGTGGTCCTAGAAATCTCTCACCTGGGCGCAGTGAGACAGGTCACTGCCCAGGTTATGTCCCCGGGTTCTCTGCAATCACATACCATCCTGAGTGCGGCAATTGGTATACAGCCAGGGTAGAAATCTCCAAAACCTGAACCACAGAGAGAGGGGGCATTGTCCAGCAGTGCCAGCCCATGTGGCACCTCCAGCAGTGCCAGCCCAGGCAGCCTGCAACAGCATCCTAAGACTTGGGTCCAGCATGCAGTGGAACGCAGAGCTCACGCCCGGCCTCTTACATCCAGATGTTAGACTTCCAGCAGCCAGAATACCCTGGTTTCAGGAATCAGGACTGGGGAAGCCACTTTGTCGGAGATGGACCAAAAGGTCTGGCTCAAATAACTTTCTCTGTGCATGTCCCCAGGGGGCTACTGGCTCTCAAAATGTCACTTGAGGTCACTGCTGTCACATCTATACCAAGTGTGAACCCCTTACTCCAAGCAAGCAGGGTCCTAAGGGCACCTTGGGTAGCTGAGACCCCTAACCCTCAGTTGCCCATACCAAGGTTGCGCTATGAACCAGTGGCATTGGATGATGGTGCCAAGGGCGGGTTGGTAGTGATAGCTCTGGGCCTGCGGGGCCTCCCTCAGGATGAAAAGTGGCAGTCCAGCCCCTACAACACTCACAGACAATGGGGACAATTCCCACACCCCATCATGTACTTCATCACAGGTCCCTCGAGCCAGGAGCCCCACTTACTCCTGGGTAGTCCACTATACTTTCTGATCTATCTGTGCCACGCTATACACCCAAGGGACCCAGGCAGAGCTGCCAGCCAGGCTCACAGAGCTACTGGGACAGGTACCACAGCTTGCATGGACTTTACCAGCAGGATGATGGTGAGGAGGCCATCAAACACGTTGCAATGGTAGGACAGGTAGCCACGCAGGCCCAGCGAGAACACCTTGAACAGCAGCTCCAGCAGATAGTACAAGATGAAGATGCAGTCAAGGATCTGAAGAGGCAGAAAAGCCCAGAGCCAGCTTCACTGCTGTATCCCCATGCTGGCCCCAGGACACCAAGGCCTATGATCAGAGTATCCTGTGCCCCCACACATACCTCCCCTGCTGCCCTTCTGCTCCCCTCGCCCTCTCCCTGTCCCCCATCTAAGGCACTACTAGCATTTGTGCTTCTTGTTCTGTCCTTCTCAGGTCCACGCAGACCCCAAGGACGCACATCCTTGACCTAGGCCTCCCTAGCCAACAGACACAGAAAAAGCACACTCCGGGCAGGCGCTCCCTGAGATTGCAGAAGCTTCTGTCAAATTCCTTGGGAACTGAGGCTTTCCACTTTGAATTCCACTATCAATCTCAGGTTAGATTCTGTCAGTGTTTTAGCAGAGGCTGACATCTCAGAATAGAACAGTATTATTCCTGGGGAGTAGTGTAGAGCACCTCCCCTTGCTCTGGGGTGTGTACATGTGTGTGTGTGTGTATGTGTGTGTGTGTGTGCATCCACTTGACCTACTTTAAAGGAGGAGCTACTTGTGTTTCCTTCCTGGGAGAGGCCATCTTCCTTGACGGGCTCCCTCCTGTATAACCAGAGCCTCCACCCCAGGGAGAGCATCACTGCTCTGGCCAGCCACCCTGTCTCCATCCCCATACTGCTCACTGCTCAGCCCCTGGCAGAGCTGACAGCTCCACAGTCCAGCAGCCCCTGAGCTCACCCCCAGGACAAAGTCATCACGTTCCCCGGGCAGCAGGTCTGAGTCCAGCACCAGGAACACCTGCAAGCCAGAATGAAGGACAGCCTAACCATGGTGGCCAGCCCCAGGGCAGGGATCAGGAGGGAAGGCTGGCTGCAGGACACACCTGCACTGAGCTGGAAGGAGGGGTGCAGGAGAGAGCCTCTCACAGCACCGCAGGGTGAGCCCCAACTCACACAAATAGACAAGAGGTTTCCCAGAGCAATGAGGCTTCCCAGGTAGTCGAAGTAGGGGTGGCTGAAGATGAACTGGGCAGTCTGCAGAAATGGAGACTGGTACTGGGGCTTTGGTGGGCGCTGCAAAGAGAACCCACACCCTTAGAGCCATGGTGAGGCACATGGCCCGCCCCCTGTTCTGGGATGATATATTCCTGCCCTGCCCTATCTAGCCTCAGAAGTAATCCCAAACACACATACATTCTCAGTTTCATGCATGAGAAGCTAGTTGCCATGACCTTTATAGCACCTAGCTAGAATGATCTGAATGCCTACTGACCTGAGTGTAAACTGCGTCACATCAGTCATTTGAAATGTATGCTTGGGGGACTGCAAAGATTCATGGTTAAGAGGACAGGCTGCTTCCAGAGGACCCATTCCCAGTATACACACACAGTGGTTCACAACCATCTATAACTCCTGTCCCAGGCAATACAACACTCTTACAGCCTCTGCAGGCACCAGGCACACATGTGGTACACAGAAGAAATAGCCAAACACGCATGCCTGGGAGCCAGAGAGAGGGTTTGGTAATTAAGAACACTTGCTGCTTTTGCAGAGGATCTGGGCTCAGTTCCCAGCACCCATACAGTGTTTCACAGCCATCTATAACTCCAGTCCCAGG
Source organism: Apodemus sylvaticus (assembly GCF_947179515.1). Lineage (NCBI taxonomy): Eukaryota > Metazoa > Chordata > Mammalia > Rodentia > Muridae > Apodemus > Apodemus sylvaticus. The sequence goes on along the minus strand of NC_067472.1, from coordinate 59,743,178 downwards.
TGACCCAATGCCCTCTTCTGCCCTTCGCAGGGACCAGGCATGCAAGTGGTACACATACATATATGTGGACAAATCACTCATATACTTAAAAAATAAATCTTGAGCTGGAGAGACAGCTCATCAGTTAAGAATATTTGCTGCTCTTCCAGAGGACCCATGTTCAATTCCCAGCACCCACGTGACAGCTCACAAATTCTGTACCAGCAGTTCTAGGGCATCTGATGCCCTCTTCTGGCCTCTGCAGGTATTGTACACACATGGTACATAGACATACCTGCAGGTAAAGCACTTAACAAAAGTAACTTAAGAGGCTGGAGAAATGGCTCAGAAATTAAGAGCACATACTACGCTTACAGAGGACTCAAGTTCGGTTCCAAGCATCCACATCTGACAGAGTGGGTCACAACTATTGGTAACCAGAGCTCAGAGAGATCTAATGTCAGATGCATACACATACATTAATTAAAAATAAATCTTAAAATTAAAAAAATTATATTTAAAACATTCCTAGAGATGGCTCACCAAGTTCTAGGCCAACACAGTAGCAAACAGAGGTGCTCTGTGGCCAGCCAGAGTGGACAGCAGTGGGGGCAGCCTCAGGAGACCCAGCATTTTCTGAGGCAGGTTTGAAACTAGCATGGACCGTGGCTGCAGCAGGACCTCTGCAGTGAACCGTGGGAAAAGCCTGAATCCCTGTGAGTCCAACCTAAGGTGGCAGAGAGAATGCTCCTCATGCCCCCAGCGGAGAGACTGCCCTCACACATAACAAACAGTAAGTTCCAATGATAAAACTGACTTCCTCAGTGACTGTCAAAGCCACAGTTCTGGTGATAGCTCCCAGCAAAGAATGGCCACTAGAGGGGTGCCGGGACGAGAGTTCATCACCAAGAGTGGTTTAAATGGGAAGATCCCAAATGTCACAAACTCCATGTCAGGTATAAGCCAATGCCTACAGCTACACGAGGTAATGAATGCCCCATAGAAAATGTGGGACATGTTGAACAGAGTGACGCCTCTGGGGAGGGTCCTTGACAAGCAGTCACTACTTCTCAGCTCCGACTCACCAGCAACACCAGTCCACTGTGAATACAGTTCCTGTCAGCATCCAGCATGCAGTCCTCCTGGTACCCCAGAGCTGCAGCCTGACCTGCTGACATGTGCGCCAGTGCACCAGGGCTGCCTGCCCGGAGGGCCCTAAGGGCTCTGCACACCCTGACCTCTGCTGCAGACAGCCTGGCCCCTGGAGCACCCAGGGTGGTTGCTTTCACTTGCCAATAGCCCACAGACCAGCACTGGCTCAGGCAGACCAGAGTCAGTCTGTTCCCAGAAGTCTGGGTCTCCTTCTTCACAGGAGTATGAACAACACTTCTCCACAGAGGCCTGAGCTCTTCTTCCTCCTCTACAGCAAGTCTTTCATCACGCCTAAGACTTCCTTGTAGGGAGGGGGCCTTGTTTACATTTCCTTTGTGGCTCTGCCTGACTGGAAGCTTGCTAACACCGTTCAGCACCGCCATCCTGTTCAAACTTAGCCGAACCTAGCCACACGCACCTGTGGCACTGCGAGCTGAATCCACGGGTTCCACGTGACAGAGGATGCTGCTGGGGAGGGCAGAGGGGGGATTTTCCCATTCTTGTCTCATAGCCACAGTGGTTACTACCCTTCTTGCAAGCCTTATGGTGCCTCCTCTGCACCCATCAGCATGTACCTGGCTCCGTGCTCAGAGGCGCCACCCTATCCCAGGGCACCTCTCTGAAGGGGCTGAGTCAAACCCTGCCCCTGATGTTAGCGGCCTCCAAGTAGCACAACCTCAGTAGCTGAAGTACAGTGCTCACTGCACTTGGTTTTGGAGGGAAGCGTGAGGTAACAACAAGGAAAGAATCTGTGACTCAAAACTTTCCAGATTTGAACACGTGTCTCAAACCCCAGTCCTGAGCTTCAGAACTTGGGCCACCAGAAGAGCATGCCCTCCACAGAGCAGTTAAGCAGCTGGGAGAGCCAAACATGGCCATGCGTGCCTCTAAGCCCAGCACTCAGAATCAAACACCGTGAGTTTCTATGAGTGTGTGACGCCAACCAGGGCTGCACATTGAGTTCATGGCCAGCTATGGCTACAAAGAGAGACCCCGTCTCAAAGAATCCAAAAAGTAGCCGGGAAAGCGGGACAGAGGGGGGCATAGGGCTCACGTGCTAGGCTGTTCCCAGCCTGAGCCTACCCTCTCCCCTGTTCCCCAGAAGCTGGCAAGCAGCAGCCCAGGGAGAACCTGGGTAGCACGGCAGGCACTACTGGGTAACTGCTCTCCTGCCCAGGTCTGGCTGTACCTGGGAAAGGCATGCCTGGCTCACATGGCCTCCGAGAGCAGCTCCTGAGGCAGCAGACCTCCTACCCAGGCTGGGAACCATCACCGGTAGCAGAGCCTCCCCTAGTCCCATGAGGCTCATTCATAATCGCGGCAGCCTGCGGCCAACAGCATTGCCTGCCCCAAGTCACTGACACCTCAAAGCCCACCTGGCCCAAGCAGAGGGCTGACGGCATCACTGTCATCAGACTCCTGTGCCCAAGGTGGGGGCAGAAGTGACACCCCCAAGGACAAGAGCACCAAATGCACGCCTCCAGAAGGCCTCAAGAGGCCTGAGAAGAACATGGTTTTAAGACATCCACCTGTGATGGGGAACTGAGGCCACATAAGCTGACAACTCTCCCAGAACAGCTGACAGGGTGAGCTGATCATTCTCCACAGAATCCCCACACTCAACACCCCCCCTTCAGAATGTGATGCATTTGTAGACAGTGCCTTTCTTTTCCAGAGGTGGCTATGTGAAAGGTTGGGGAGGGGGTCTTCTTCCACATGCCTATGCCCTTGTAAGAAGAAGGTTTGGGGACATACACACAGATAACAACTATATGCAGACACAGGGAGAAGCTACCGTGGGCCAGCCACAAGGAGAGGTGCTGGGAGGCGCTGGGACTGTGACATCTCCAGATCTGCGGTTTCCAGCCCAGGACATGAGACATTAAATGCTGTTGCTATGTGGCTGAGTCTAAGTCAGGCTGAGCAGCCGGGTCGCACAGCAGTGGAACTGTCAAGGCTTCGAGCAGCAGGACACATCAGACCCCATCCCAGTCTGTGCCGGCTCAGGATCCACCTTGGTCCTCTCAGGGCCGGCTGGCAGGAGCAGCAGTCCCTCTGCCTGCCTGAGATACTGAGCTACGCCTGGCAAGGCTGCCCACTCCAGTCACCCACATTGGAACATGCCAGCATTCTTGTCCTCTGGCTGGGTCTGAAATGGAAGCCAAGGCCCCCAGGGGACCGGCCACAAGCACCAAGAATGAAAGGCAAAGGCCTTGGGACAGCCAGCCTTAGACCTCCCAGGGAAATAGAAGAGTTTGTCTGAGACAGAGAAATGCCGTGGAATGTTCCTCTGGGTCAGGCTCGCCCAGGCCATTTCTCTGAATAGTAAATGTCTTCATTCAAGGAATTCACCAGCCAAAGGATTCCCATTGCCAGTCCCAAACTGGGGATTCAGGGCAGGCAAGTCCTGGCAGTGGTCTTTAGAGACACCACTAGCCTTGGTGGCCCCAGGCTGGGCAGATGGCACAGGCCAGACCTACTTACCTCTTTGACCACACCTTTGTCAACCTCATCGAAGAGTTTCTGGAACTCATCGGCCAGCATCGGGCGGCCTTCATAGGACTGCACCTTCTGTGGAAGGAAGGCCGGGTTGGCCACCAGCAATGGGGGGAGGGATGCCTGAGCCCCACCCGAGTGTCAGCAGTAAGCACTGGCCTGACAACCCACCCCACCCGACAGGAGCTGAGGAAGACCCCGGGGAGGGCAGCGACCTGCATGATGGCTTGTTTGTGGTGTTGGCTCAACTGGGTTTTCTCAAGCACTCGCAGGAAGTTCTCAGGATTGACCCCAGCTCTGTGGCAAAGAAACCCCACCCTAGTGAGAAACAGTCAGTGCCAGTTCCTCCAGCCATGTGTCCACCCGGCTACATGGAAAAGGAGCCTCGGTGAACCTCCACCATGAGCTGCAGTCCCCTCGAGATGCCCCCTTAGACAGGGACGGCTGCCGCTGAATGTCAGGGGCACACCGGAGCTGTCTGCCCTCCTTTCTCTGCCCACCTGGCGGTGTGGCACTTGCCTTAGACAAAGGGGGCTAACAGGCAAGGGTAAACAAGATAATGGATGCACCAAGGGCTTGGCAGCTCCTACAGCTCCCAGTGGAATATCCAGTCTGGCGCCAGCCAGCAGGGCTGCTTAGGAAACCCCTAATGAGCACCCTGCTCCCCTTCTCAGAAGCAAAAGACCATATTGTCATGGGAGAGGACCCCACCCGACACTCACAACTCAGGGGTGGCTCCAGCTGGCCCTGCCCTAGAGGTGAGGACTTCATAGGCTGCGCGGGCCCCCAGGCGCCGCCGGAACAGTGAGGTCTGTAGAGATTTCTATAAAGAGGATAGCTCTGAACACCCAGCTCCAGCATCACTCACACACATCTTGATCCCTGCCCACACTGCCCTGAGGAGTGGGCTAGGGCAGGCTCCAAGAGGGGCTGCTTGCAGCCCCTCACTCCTTAGGCACGGGAGGACAATCACACCACTAGAAGGCACAGTTCTCAAAGGAGGGAGCCCAGCGACCCTTTAATACAGTTTCTCATGTTGTGATGACCACCCCCCAACCATAAAATTCTTTTCAGTAGGAATTTTAATGTAAATATGTGATATGCGGGATGTCTGATATGCGTTCCCTGGAAAGGGTCATTCATCAACCCCAGGGGGTGCGACCCACAGGTTAAGAACCACTGCTCTAAGGTCTACATCTCTTCTCTATGTATTTAGGGGGTATCACAGACACCCGAGGAGTTGCAGTCTCCAGGTGTTTTCCTCTTGGTGTGGAAAGGCAGGGAAGGAAACCCTGGGTAACCATGGCAACGCCTGTGCTCCTGAAATGGCCCATAGCAGAGACAGTGTTTCTGAGCTGGTCCACAGAAGGTGGCACCCGGATTTCCCTCCCACCAGGGTCAGTTGACTCAAGGCCTACTTTGCCTGACCTCTGAAGCCAGTTCTGTCACAGCCCCACAGGGACACAGGGTGGCTCACCATTAGGTAGCCACGGAACTGACTATAGATGATGGCCGTCAGCAGGTTCATCAGAAACAAACTTCCTGTGAAAGGAAAAAGCAAAACAAAACCTGACCAGAGGACAGGGGAGCCGAACCTGCAGCAGCCAGGGACCACAACTGTCCCCGGCTCAAAGGGTCTCAGCAAACCTAGGCACAATGGCTAGGAGCATGGGATGACCGACCACAGTCAAGTTCACAGAGTTCCCTCCTGCCACAGAGCAGAGGACACACACCCCAGACTCCTGCTCCCCTGCCCATCAATGGGGTGAGGCGGGGTGAGGCCAAGCGTGCCTGGCCACAGATAGATGTGACAGGGCCATTAATGGCCACATACCGCCAGGGGAGTGTGGGGAGGCTGGGGTGGGGAGTGGGCTGAGGTAAGGTCATAGGTGTTCAACCTGAGATGAAGTCCTAAGTTGGGAGCAAGCTGAGGTGGCGGTTTGTGGAGCGGCCTGAGGTGAAGCTACGGGGAGACAGGCTGAGGTGAAATTACAGGGTGGGGATACACTGAGAGGTCAGGTGAAGGTGGGGGTCTGGGGGATGAGCTGAGGGAAAGCTACAGGGAGTGGGGGAGGGGAAATTCCAGGGTGAGGGTAGACTGAGGCCAAGCCGAGCTAGAAAGTGGGGACCAGCTGCGGCCAGCCACTCCTGAGCACGGCGATCCTGTCACGCGTGGGTGAGCGTGGCCCAGTGCCACACAAACCCACAGGCACTTACCTATCAAGGTGAAGATTATGAAGAAGAGAGCACAGGCCCGGTTCTGGGTATACGCAGGCATCATCACTGAGACAAAGGAAGAACCTGGGATTAAACACAGGCCTGCGGCAGCCGGCCCTGTTTTCATCCTGACCCCTCATCACCAGACCTCACAGAGCAGCTGAGAAATCCTTGTTCAAAGTTTGATCTCAGACTCTTGGATAGAAGCTTAGCCACCCGCCCCCGCCCTCCCCCCCCCCCCCCCCGCATTGGGGGTGGGGGTGGGGGTAGGGGTGGCTGTGACCACACCCCAAGCCACACTGCGGTGTTAGGCTGCACAGCACTTCTGGGATGGGAATCCCAGGCGGCCGTGAAGGGGGGTTGCCCAGGTTGTGAGAAGACCTAAGACCAGAGTAAATGGCACTGGGCACAGTGGCCAGGCCACAGCAGGGCTCAGAAGGACTGCAGCCTTCCATGCCTGCACAGTCCACACGGCAGTAGTGGGGACCTGGCAGCACCCAACCATGGCCTGCTAAGACCAGGAAGCTCGCACGCTGATGCCCCTGAATGGCAAGCACCTCACAGCCGGCCCTGGCAGTGGCCAGGCCCCAAAGAGACCACTATAGGAACCACTGAGTAACACCACATCATTACACACTACCAGACACTTTCAGTTTCTCCAAGGAATAAAATGGCAAGAAGGAAGAAAGAACGGACTGGAAGAGACCAAAACTGCAAAGGGGTGAGAGGAAAGGCAGGGAGTGGGGGCCTGGTACCTTATCGCCATGCTAATGAAAAAGGCTCACACACTCAGGTCAAATCACAACTCAGCCCAGGACCGGCCCTCGCCCTACCCCTCCCAGCTCCCACAAGTACCATCAGGGTTGTTGACTCAGCCCCCAACAGGCCCTCGCCCCACCCCGACCGGCCCTAGCCCCGCCCCTCCCAGCTCCCACACGCACCATCAGGGTTGTTGGAAGTAGTCAGCAGGACTAGGAGTGAGGTCAGTGCTTCTGGAAGGTTCCGGAAGTAGGCCAGCCTCTCCTTGTCCAGTGCTTCGTCCTGAGAGCAGATGAGGTAGCCATCTGGACCTCTGTCTCCCAGCTGAGGTCTTAATCTAATGCAGCTCCGTTCAGTCCCACAGCCAGGACCACACACAGGGCAAGGGGTGGGGTCAGCACCCTCTATCTCTATTCCTTCCCAACAGGCTCTGCACTCACTGCCAGGCAGGTCTAGACTCAGGGCCTGCAGGCAGGCACTTAAGCAGGCCTACCACCATAATTGCCTGTCCAGGGCCCAGTGAAAACCTTGAGACAGCGCAATGAAGCACAGCAGCCTGGTGGCCAAGCAGCCATATGAGCCCCCATGGAGCCTGTCAGGCACTGGGTGCACAGTGAGGAAGAGCCAGGGGGCAGGACAGGCAAAGACCCAGACAGGAAAGGATGACCTCAGGGAGGCCGCCGCACTGGGTATCTCTAGTGATGTGGGATGGAACTCCTGGGAGAGACCTCACTGCTCCTGGAGCAGAGACCCTTGAAACTCAGAGGCCTTATCCACACAGCAGTGCCTTCCCATAGCCGACAGCAGGGCAGCCATGCCTGGGTTCCCACTCTTGGTCCTCCTTCAGAGCCCTCACATGGAGGTTAGCAAACATGGGTAGTGCATATGTCTCAAAGAAACCTCAGCTCCAGACTCCTGAATTCACACAGTGTTGTCCCTGGAGCCACCCTGTGCCTACCCAGCCAGAATATGGATAGTGATGTACAACAGCAGGACAGGTGACATACAAGAATCAGATGCACGCACACAGAACCAGCTTTCTCCTAAAATATCGTCAAAGTCAAGTCCCTCTGCCGCCCAAAGGCCAACTCTGCCAGCAGCCCAGCAAGTAGCCACCTGCCACTACCCCCACCCCCTAGACCCTACCCCAAACCCTGTCCCTTGTCCCCCACCTGAGCAGGACCCAGGACAAGCATTAACCCCAGGACCCGCTCACCTCATCTACAAAACAGCACTGTCACCCGTCTGCCTCACACGGGTACAGATGAGTGATTGGTGGTCACAGATGCCACAAATGACTAGGGGTGTGGGACATAAATGTCACAAAAACCAACTCGGTTGACAAAAACACTGGGCATGGGACCAGGCAGCCCAACCTGGGCTCAGAACAGGAGAGCAAACACCTTCAAAGACACTGCTCAGCTAAGGGTCCCAGAGGACAAGCTATCTCTCAAAGACATGTCCAGGGATTGCAGCATTAGAGGACTGAAGCCAGCCTTCCAGGGTCTAAAGCCATCCACTGAAGTGAGCTCAGGGAAGGTTTTGTGTTGGATGAGGAAGGTTCTAGCACCTGCCTCAGTTTACAGACAAGAACACTGAGGCTCAAGGATGATGAGAGGCCTCCAAGGTAGGAGCCCCAGGCCTGGCCCATCTCCCAGCAGGTCTCTTGCAGCACTGTAAAAAAAAAAAAAATCTACTACTTCTGAGGGCTTAGCAGGTAAGAGCACCAACTGCTCTTCCAATGGTCATGAGTTCAAATGCCAGCACCCACATGGTGGCTCACAACCATCTGTAAAGAGATCTGACGCCCTCTTCTGGTGTCTGAAGACAGCTACAGTGTATTTACATATAATAAAATAAATAAATCTTTTTAAAAAAAAAATCTATTACTAGCCGGGCGGTGGTGGCGCATGCCTGTAATCTCAGCACTTGGGAGGCAGAGGCAGGCGGATTTCTGAGTTTGAAGCCAGCCTGGTCTGGAATTCCAGGACAGCCAGGGCTATAGAGAAACCCTGTCTTGAAAAATAAAAATAAAAAAAAACAAAACAAAACAAAAAAATCTATTACTTCCTCAAGCTGTGTAGGTTCTTCTGAGCTATGAGCTGTGGCAGCAGAGGGAGCTCACTGTTGACACAGAGTCACAACCCTGACGACACAGTGGGAATGCAGCACTGTGTAACCACAGCCAAACTCCAGCTCCATGTGGTGAGCAGGACGTGGGTCGCAAGCAGGCTAGCTATAAGTAACGCCTATAGAAGGGGCTCAGACAAGGTGAGGAGGTGCTGCGTCCTCAGATAGCATGAGTCTGGAGAGCCCGAGCTGGGCCTACACATGCAACAGGCTCTCAGCCTGTTCCTCAGGCCAGGGTGGCAAGGTTGGCGATGGACAAGGAACTCAGCAGGGGTCAGTCAGTCCTCACAGCCTCCCAACTATGACAGAGCACAGGGAGTAAGACCTTGTCAAGATCGCGGCAGAAAGTCACCCTCAATTTCACAACCCTCACCCTCAATTACACAACCCTCATCCTACTCAGCCTGGTTCCCCTTCAAGGGGGCAGAAACCAGTCTGTAGGAGGAACTTTCCAGTAGCTCTGGATATAGCACTCCTGTGAAAGACCCACGCACTCATCTTAAGGCTAAGGCTATAGCCACCGCTCGCTGCCATACTGCCCAGGCTCCGAGAAACATCAGTGTCCACAGTCATAGGAAGTCACGCAGAGATCTCAAGGGTGTGTCAACCAGTCCAGCCACTACCCCACTCCCTACGGACATGCATGCATAGACCCAAGCACTCACTGGACATGAGATACATCAATGGAGACACTTACAAACACAGACATGGAGACACTACACAAAGACGTGGAAATAAAGATAGAGAGACACAGACATGAAGATACAATCACACATACACACAGAGACATATACCCATCTACAGACATGGAGGCACATCCAAGACATGCACACAGACACACTCAGACACACACACACAACACTCATACATACACATAGAGACACACCCAGATCCACACAAATGCACAGACATGTATACGCACATATAGACCCAGAGACTATCTGCCTTGTCTTCCCCCACACGGGCAGCACAGCTCCATCACGTCACCTCCCTCTCAGGAAAACTAGCCATGAGCACACCTGCTGTACCCCACAACAGATGCAGAGATATAGGATGGCCCGGGCCGGAGGACAGTGACCTGGCCTGGATATAGCCCTTGGTAAATGTGAGGAGAGACAGAACCTAAAGTGGGACAATCACGGCAGATGTCCCCACAGATGGACAGGTGGATACCTCCCCATGGCAACAAGTTCTACAGTCTCAGCCTCAACTGTGGCTGCGCGGGGCAGGGGCCCAGAGTCAGAGGCCAGGAACTCAGCCAAGGATTTCTGGGGCTTGGAACAAGCACCAGGAAGGGCAGCCCTGGCTGAGGAATGGTCAGACTGGAGAGGACCTTTCAAGCCACCCTGTGAAGGAACCCTCCTGCACAAAGGAGGCAGCCAGCACAGGGGACAGGGTGGACAAAGATACTAGCAACGGGAAGACAGCCCCTGGGCCTAAGAGGGGTCATGACCCACTTCCTGGTCTGTTAGCCTTGGCTACTCAGGCTACTTCAGAGCAGGCAGGCCTGTGAGCCCCACCCACCTCCAGCCAGGGCCACACTTACCTTCTCACCAATGGTGAACAGCAACATCCCGATTATGGTGAAGAGACACAGGTGGATGGCCAGCAGCAGTCCGACACTGGGGGAAGACGGTACTCAGCAGAGCACAGCACAGGCCGCACACCCGGAGACGTAGGACATCATCCGCCATGGCCTGGAGCATGGGCACAGGGTCCCCTCCTCTCCCGAGTATTTTCAGCCCTGGGACAGGGACCTGAAGCCAAGCCTACCCTGCGGGATCCTCTATTTGTGGTAGGACACAACCCCAGGGCCATGGCATGGACCAGGACACAGAGGACAGCAGGAAGTCACCCAGGTGGCCTACCAGGAAAGGGACTAGAGGCAGACAGAGGGCATGGGTGGCATCTTCACTGGCAGGAGCCAAGAGGGCTCGGGAGGGATCTGGGGAGTTGAAGGCCTCAAGAGCTACAGGGCTTCAGGCCAGCATAGCTTCCCACAGTGTAAGAGGAAGCTAACTGAAGCTGTAGAGACAACCGCCAAGAAATGAGGCATCTGGATTAGGTGTGGTAGGGATGAGTCTGTAAGGTCTGAACCGGTCTGAGCAGGACCCCAAACACTGCCCACTGACCCCTGAAGGACGCTGGGCTAGGAGTAGCCAGAGGGCTGCCAGTAGAAGAATTTCATTCAGCAACAGGGCTACTCTGGCTGGAATGTAGACACACCCTTAATACACTCCTTTAATCCCAAACAATGTAGGTAAGCTTACTTTATTGAGGGAAGCAGTCACGTTTGAAAGTGACATCTGATTAATTAAGGGGCAGATAATGGCGAATCTGAGAAAGATTTGACAGAATGAGTCAGACAGGATATGCCCAACTCTCACAGAAAGAGACAGGAGAGGCAGGTTAAAGGCAGAGCAGGGAGAGAGTCAGTGCAGTGAATGCAGTGCAGTGAATGCAGTGCAGTGAATGCAGTGCAGTGAGAGTTCATTCGTGAGTTCCCGCAGTTCAGTGCAGGACAGCAGGGGCCATTGAAGCCAGATAAGAAGGCGCCAGAAGATAAGAACAAATTACCAGCCTGGTCTATGATGAGTTCCAGGACAGCCAGGGCTACACAGAGAAACCCTGTCTCGGAAAAACAAAAAACAAAACAAGCAAACAAACAAACAAAGATACCAGAGTTAGTTTGAAGTCAGTAAAGTGATTCAGTGAAGAAGCTGAAAGAAGCCAAATTGAATCAGTCAGCTTGGAGAGGAGTTTGAGCCAGAACAGCTGAGTTGAACCAGCCAGATAGCATTTGGGAAGAACTAGAAAGGGTGAGCTTATTCACCAGTAAGCTGAGATTACAATTACATCAGGTGAATAAAAGTTACTTTTTCAGCTTCCCCAACCGTACCCACGTAGGAGCAGGCCCATCCTCTGGACTGGCCCAGCTTGCACTTCCAGCCCCCGTGCTCACCTGGCCATTTCTGGGAGCGACCACCGTATACACTTCAGGGTCTTCTTCATCATGGAGGAATTCTGCAGCAGGAAGAAGGGGCGGAGCAGCCGGCGCACCCGCAGGAGCTAAAGGTAACAGGAAACTATGCACTGGGCCAGGACCATCCACACCTTCCCTCCAGGGATTCCAGAACCTGGGAAGGGGAGTAGTCCCTGCCAACCACTCCAGCTATCCTGAGCCCAAGGGTCCTACTGCTGAGCTCAAGGCCTTCCTCGTATCTGGGCCTGATGCCTCCCAACCCCTCCTCACTGTCCTGGGTTCCTGTCCATCATAGCACCTGTTACTATTGGCAGCCTCTTTCTAGCACCATCACCAACACACGACAGGCACCCAAGGATCCCTTCTGAGAGTTTGATGGTCCTTCTAGGCTGTGTTCATACAAAAGGACCCCAGAACAGCCAGAAACAGACTGAGCAGGCAGCAGGAACCGCAACAACCAGAAAAGTGCTCAGAGCTCTGACCCAACCCCAGATGCCCTGCCTGGTTCTCATGACTGAGAGATCAGTGCCCTTGGCTCCCCAGAACACCACCTAGTGCCCACAGTAGTAGCCCAGAATCCCAGGGTTCTCCAGCCCTCCTGACAGTCATTACCCCACCAAGAACCTGAACTACCTCCTGATGTACAGGGACATAACAGCTACTTATGGTCCTGCCAGCTGCTTGGGCCTATAAATACACAGACTAAAGATGAGAGAAGATATTTTGACCTGACTAACTCCAAGGCTAGCCTCAGTCACACCACACTGAGAATCACAGCCCAGGTCTACAGTGAAGGCAAGCACCTGGGCACAAATGGGCTGGGGGTGTCACAAGCACCAGGGCCTGGAAGACCCCATGTCATTTGACCTATCCATCCGGAGGACTTCATTGGATAGGAACCAAAGCTGCACAGCAGGTGTCTGTCTGGTCTCCCCATCAGGCTGCCCAGCACCTGTGGAGTGCTTCCAGAGGGTCCTGCTAGCTGCAGAGGTTCTGAGTGACATGGCAACCTAGCCAGAGAGGGACCTCGTGTGGCAGGCCAGACATCCTTAGGTCAAAAATCCCCTCAGAGGTGGCGGGCAGGGTCCTGCTAACTGGACCTGACTTCTGAGAGCAGAGAGTGTCATGCAAAGACGTGGAGGGTTGGGAACAAGGGGTCTGGAGGACATACATGGATAGGCCCCTCCAAACATGCGCAGAATGCTCAGGGCTCAGTCTCCAGACCTGTTTAACCAGCATATCAACTCAGTGGTCCTACAAATGCCGGGCCTCTGACCTCAGCTACACATGACAGAGCCACCAGGACAGGAGTAAAAGCTCTACTTGAGGCCAATGACACATCCACCGTGCAGAAGCAGAGCCCGACACAAGGCCCTACGTGGCCTCTGGTGACAGGCAGCACAGCACCGTGTCCTCTCCATGCAGCCATGATCCGCCCTCCTGTCCACAGTGTCTCGTCGAGCACCACCACCCCGGAACTTGGAAATGACTCTGAGCAATCCCCACTACCTCAGAGTGACATGTGACACTGCAAGTCAGAGCAACCCTCCTGTAGCAAGGCCGCCAGATCTGAGGCCTGCAGAAAGGGTCTCAGAGGACTCAGGCTCAGCTAGACATGATGCTGGGGGTCAGTGACCACATTTCTACTGTTCGTCTTACCATGCTGGCCCCTAGTAGTCTGGAAGTATCCATTTCCAAAGGCAGAAGCCACCAAGGCCCAACCAAGTGGGAACCTAACTTGTCTAAAGTGGGGAATAGCCAAGTCCAGGAGACAGGACAGGGCACTAAGGGACCTCTAGGGAAGACTGCAGCTGTGGGAAGTGACTCGTTATAGAACATGTGACCAGCACAAGACCCATAGGACCTGGCAAAGGATAACACAACATTCTCCTATTTAAAAAACAAAACAAAAAAAAGACAATAATAACAACAACAAAAACAAACCAAAACCAGGCAGAACTAAAGGACCCAGCTCTAGGGGTGAAGGTCTGGGTCTCCATGACAAACCTAGCCAAGCTTTGAGGCAGGGGGACAGCAGCAGGCTATAAAGGATGTTATAAAGACTAGTTAGATGGCCAGGGCTGCTCCGTGACTGTGGCTCAATCATTGGATAGACTGTTTTATGCATCTTGAGAGCCTCTTTCCCTTGTCTTTCGCCCTGGCACTACCCAGGCATCCCTGGTGTAGGTCTGGTTGGTGGCTGGCAGAGAGACCCACGGGAAGCATCCGTAAGAAATGATGGCTATCCTTCCCCTTCTTGTTCCGGGAAGGCACGGGCACTTCTTCAATCAGAGGAGGAGCTGCACCTTATGATGGAGGGTTAAAATACCATCCCGAGTGGACACAGGAGGTAGAAGGTGTCAGTGTGGAACTGTGCCTCCATCCCCCGTCAGCCTCTGCTGGGTACAGGAGCCATCTGCTGGGTACAGCCTCTGCTGGGTACAGTACCCACCACCCATGCATACCCCCAGCAACTCCCTGTCAGATCTAGGGGAGGCTGCAGGCTAGTGATAAGAGATAGCTATACACCACTGGCTGTCCTTACCAGGCGGGACCAACCCAAAGGGCAGAGGACAAGCCAGCTCCGCTACACTATTGTTAGACCCTCTATTCAATTCCACCAACTCACCCACCTTCCCAGAACACCTAACAGATCCATGAAGGCCAAACCGACCTATATCTGCCTCACTGGCCGTTCCTACCTCCAGGGTTCTGGGCGCTTCTGAGGAAGCATGACACTGTGATGAGAGCTGACGCGGCAGATGAGGCTTGCTTACTGCTGAGCTCAAACAGCTCTGGATGTGAAACACACCCAGTATGCCTGAGACCTCTCCTATAAGGGGTCCCAGGAGAGTTCATGGAACCTGAAGGACCAGGAGTCCCAGCGACTTGGACCCTGCTTCCTGTTCCCCTCACCAATGAGACACCACAGGGGAAAGCTTGGCCTTCGAGCCACAGCCCCTTTCCTGCTATGAGAACAGGATCCTTAGTAGGGGGAACCAAAGCCCAACAGGACATGGAGAGGGCTCAGCTGGCCACAGCGAGCTCAGCTGCACCTCGTGTCACACGCACAATGCTGCCACAGTCTCAGAGCCCACTGACCACCTACCTCCTCACAAGCGAGGCTCAGCGAAATGATCCAGTCCACCACAGACACAACCAGCACCACAAAGTAGGCCAGCAGCCACAGGTTCTGCTGCAACTGGGCCTGCCCCACCAGGTAGCCCTGAAAGAGACGGAGGGATGAACAGCAAGCCAGGCAGACACGGGCCTGCAGCCAGGCAGAGGGCATCAGTACACACACAAGGGTGTGGCCACAGAGGGAGGAATTCCACTCCGGCCTCCACGCATGACCGCTGTGGCGCAAAGTGATGCGCAGGGGTCAGGAAGCATGTATTCATGCCAACGCCGACTGGGGCTCGCTATGCAGCCTCGCGGTGGCACTTGGTCTCGCTGGTCTGCTTCCTCATTGGTGACAGGGGTTCCCATTAGCTTTGTCTATCTAAGCCACCAGGGCAGGCCATGTGAACAGCATTCCAAAAGACAGGGGGACAAACAGGACATGTGCTGGGTGGGCAGGGCAGCCACTCCAGGAAGTCAATCCAGGAGGTGGGGTCTCCGCCCATCCTGTCCTCTTGAAGTCCCACCATCACACCTGCCTCTAGAGGTCAAGGCTTATGAAAAAAATCATTTGATCTTGATTTTGATCATTGATTCTCGAGAATACACACATGCGCTGGCCATTCCGACCAGTGAATACCAAGCTCTCACCAGTTGAAACCCAGAGCTACCCATTGCACCATGGACAAAGATAGAGACAGAAAAACTGCCTTGAGCCCACTGATCTCTCTCTCTCTCTCTCTCTCTCTCTCTCTCTCTCTCACACACACACACACACACACACACACACAGGGGTGGGGGACAGGATTCAGTTATACTCCTCAGCCCACACACTCATCACTTGGGATTACAGGGCAGATGTCAGACAATCGTGCCACCCAACAGACAGGCCAT
Organism: Apodemus sylvaticus; assembly: GCF_947179515.1. Classification (NCBI taxonomy): domain Eukaryota; kingdom Metazoa; phylum Chordata; class Mammalia; order Rodentia; family Muridae; genus Apodemus; species Apodemus sylvaticus. The sequence goes on along the minus strand of NC_067472.1, from coordinate 59,727,448 downwards.
AGGAAGCTAAAGAAACCCAGGCCCAGGCCCAGGCCCAGGCCAAAGGCTGGCAAGACTAACAGACACTACAGCAGTACTACAGGCAGCCTGCAGGCTGCACTGGGAAGGTCACCTCCATCACCAGAAGAATCTACCCACACATAGACCCCAGTCAGACACACAGCAGTCCTATGTGGGCGAGACACACCACCTACAGTACGTCTAACCCCTCGACTCTTTAGGGATGTCAAAGAGAGGCCACCCACAGTCTCATGCAGCTAGGGTCTCCTCCCACAAAGACCAGACCTCCAACAGTCCCCAGGCTTCCACACGGGGTCTGATGTGTGAGAGAACCCAGGCCTGGATCGGGGAAATGGCTCAGTGACTAAGGAGCTGGGTACTGAGCCTGAACCTGTTTGATCCCAGGAAACCCCAGGGTAAATGGAGAGCAGTGACTCCCCAGAGCTGTCCTTATAGGAGTGCACATGAGTGTGTGCATGCGCGCGCGCACGCGGGCACACACACATACACACAGATGTAAGGAAACTAAGACAGCACATGCCTGCCAGGCTTTTGTTCAAAGTGCCACAGCTCACTAGCAACCACACAATGAAAGCTCTGACATCTGGACAACACCAAGGACCTGGGCACCACCCACCTCACCTTCACAGAGAGGTCGACCAGGAAGACCAGCAAGCAGAGCGCCTCGATTGTCTCCGTCAGGCCACAGGGCGGCTGCCAGGGCTGGGAGCGGTAGCGCACATCCGCAGTCCTCGTGAAGGAAGATGGGACCTCCGCAAAAGCCAAGACCAGGATCAGGAAAATGGTGAAGCCCAGCACTCTGGGAAGGAGGAAGACAGTCAGTGGGTGAGGGCTGCTGCCTGCTGAGTCGGGAAGCATGCATGCTATCAGGTGCCCTAGGGTCTAGGGGTGGAAGGCGGAAGCTAGTATTTCCCAGCTGTGGCTACCATGCTTGGCCAAGTTACACGGCTCTGCCCAAGACTCCGTGGCTAGGCTGACCCAGCATCCTAAGGAGGAATCTCTTACCAGCAGTAGCTTTCTGGCCACAGCTGGCTCCTCCCTGGAGGAGGGACCAAGGGTCATCTCTGTGCCCAGGAGGATTGGGAGCATGGTAAGCTCAAGACAGTGTAGGAGTGGCCCAGCCCCACCAGGTGGGCCTGCTCAGCCGGGTTCCACTGGGGTGCAGTCTCACCGTTGGCAGACGTTCGAGTAATACCAGCGGTAAAGCCACAATGAGCTGGCATCCATGCGGTGGTAGATGGAGCGGTACTGGGAACGAAGGGTATATAAGCATGAGATAGATCCTCCTCAACGCTAAGGCACACACAGAGTGAGACAAGCAGGGTCCCTCCAGGGCCACACAATAGAGCAAAGTGAGTAGGGTCCCTGGGCCAGTGCTGCACACAAACAGGCTTCAGCATGGCCCCCAAGGGCTCTACACAGAAGTTTAGGTTGGGTCTCTCCAGCAGCTCACACACAGGGACGTGTGTGGTTCTTCCAGGGCTGTACACATAGGGCAAGAGCAGTGTCTCCCCATGACACACACAAAGGAGCTTGAGTGAGGTCCCCTCTGTGACACACACAGACGGGTATGGGAAGGGTCCCCACATATGTGTATGCCCTGACTGTACCAGCACACTACACGTGGCTCAATGCAGTGTTCCAATCTCCCTAGAGAGAGGACGTATCCAGGTGAGGTACAAGTAGCCAGTCTGTGTGAGAGATGCAAAGCAAGCCCTCACTGGGCCTCAGGATTAAACCAGATCAAGCTGAGACCTTGCCCAGTGGAGAGCACTCCCTGGGCATGAGCTAAGACCGTGCCCTCTGCCTGTGTGCCAGGCTCTCTTCTCATCCATGTAAGGCCAGCTGCCCTCTCCTGGACATCTGTATCCACCCTGCAGATGTCTCCTGGACCTGGACCTAGCACAGGGTAGCCCAAGGCAAGCTTCAGTATGTGCTAAGCCAATGACCATGATTCCAACCAAGGAGATGGCCTCCATCAGCGGACAAGAGGAGAGCTGGCTCCACGTGCCTGCCATTGGGTCTATCCTACACTCAAGGCACCCGCTCCAGGACTGTAAGGAACAGAGGGACAGGGCAGAGTCAGCAGGGCAGCCACCCACACACCTTTATGGCATCTTCAATGAAGACCACAGCCTGGTCTATGCAGAGCTCCTGATCGGCCACAGCGCCTGCAAGCAGATGGACAGAGCAGGTGACGGAGGGCACAGTAGAGGTGAGGACCTCTACAGGGTGAGCACATCGGGGAGGGAAGCCAGCTGATGCTGCCTGCAGCCGGAGGCCCTCCACTCCAAAGTGGGTGCCAGGCCAGGCCGGAGTCCCAAGCAGGTAAGAAGCATATGGCCTGGGCAGAGGACACCAGGCCTGGAGTGGAGGCAGCTCTAATCCATAGCCACCACTGCCCAGGGCACAGCATGCACAAGGACACAAGAGGCAGTGTGTCCTGCGGAACCCTGGCCTCATACTCTGGACATCTACTAACAGGGCACATACAGGTGTGGTCACCCTTGTCAAGTAGATGCCAGGGGGATGCCTTCTTGGCCCCCAAGTGGATGCCAAAAAGCCGATGTGGTGCGGGGACCCTGGTGCTCAAGTGGGCTCCCAGGGAGGCTGCTGACCACTCTGCCAGCCCGTGCCACGCCGCCTCCTGTTCAGCCAGCATCCTCCACTGTGAGATGGGGTAATCACTCCCCAGTGAACACAAGACTTCAGACCAACCTGGGGAACTACACTTGGACCCAAAGGCCTCGCTCTCCCTCTCCAGCCAATACTAACAACCACTGAGCTCTAACTCCCTCCCACCCCTATCTTCCGGACTGAGGGGTCCCCAAATAACCCCAAGCAGAGGAACTAGGGGACTGCTCGCCCACACACTAGAGGAACTAGGTACTGCTCACCCACACACTAGAGTTACTAGGGGACCGCTCGCCCACACACTAGAGGAACTAGGTACTGCTCACCCACACACTAGAGGAACTAGGGGACCGCTCACCCACACACTAGAGTTACTAGGGGACCGCTCACCCACACACTAGAGGAACTAGGGGACCGCTCACCCACACACTAGAGGAACTAGGGGACCGCTCACCCACACACTAGAGGAACTAGGGGACCGCTCACCCACACACTAGAGGAACTAGGGGACCGCTCACCCACACACTAGAGGAACTAGGGGACCGCTCACCCACACACTAGAGGAACTAGGGGACCGCTCACCCACACACTAGGGGAACTAGGGGACCGCTCACCCACACACTAGGGGAACTAGGGGACCGCTCACCCACACACTAGAGGAACTAGGGGACCACTCACCCACACACTAGAGTTACTAGGGGACCGCTCACCCACACACTAGAGGAACTAGGGGACCGCTCACCCACACACTAGAGGAACTAGGGGACTGCTCACCCACACACTAGGGGAACTAGGGGACTGCTCACCCACACACTAGAGGAACTAGGGGACTGCTCACCCACACACTAGAGGAACTAGGGGACTGCTCACAGCACACTTGGAAACAAGGTGAAAGCCCCAGCTTATCTTAGCTTGTAGTTCTGGTTTTTATAAAAATCTGGCCTCGTGCGGCTCACAGGAGCCATGTCCTTCGAAGAACAGAGCTGTCACAGAAAGAAACCCTGAGGCCAGTGCACAACCATGGACTAAGCCCCAGTGGCTGCCTACACCGTGTGCCCTGTCTCTGGAGAGCCACCTGCTCCAGTTCTTGGGGCTCACAGACCAGAGACAGTACACCCCAGAGGATGACCAGAGTTGCACCTAGCCAGCCTATAACACCTTATCAACCAGGGCCTCAGTTTCCCCACTTGTATGTCTGTAAGGGTTATCCCAAAGACACCATAAATGTTTCTAAGACAGTCTCTGAGGGTTGTGGGTTCGGGCACTCCCGAAGGTTTTCAGGGACAGCAATGAACAAGAAGCCATACTGCTGTTACCCAGCATGGCAGAACTGAAGACCAACTGGCCCTAGAGAAGGCAGACTGGGTGCGGAGCCATGACCCGTGACACAAATCTTCCATCTAGCCTCTGGCAGCTAGTGTGTGAGATCCTGGGTCCCGCCCCCTGAGCTCCTCCAGGCGGCAGGTACCTGAAGAGGCAGGCCCTCCACTCATACCTCAGTATCCACTCATACCTCAGTATCAGCACGCTGCAGAAGCCAGAGGGGGGCGTGTCACAACCTCTAGGGAGCATGTCATAGGTTCCTGGGGGTCCCTAATGCTCAGAGTCCACATTACACCCCATCCCAGCACTTGGTAACTCACTCTGCCCACCCACTCCCTCTCCTGCTGCTTCGCCACACAACCCCAGCCACGCCACACATTCTGAACTTGACCCTGCCGAGGCCTAGCTCCGCCAAGCCTGTAAGCCCTCAGTCAAGTTGTCTACCAGAAAACCTTCCTCCAACTTGAGAGTCCAGACTCCTCGGGGGTTACTGCCCTGAGCTCATCTCTCTAGGTGGCAGTCACATGGTCATACCTATAAGCACAACCATCAGGCCCAGGGGACTTCTGCTGCACACAGGATCAGAATGAGGCAAAGTCAGGGAGTCACATGAGTTCAGACACTGTCCCCCACAATCCCTGCTACTCCCTGAGAGCCAGGTCTAGGCCTGCTCTACCTCTCTCTACACAGCCATTCTAGATCTCTGCCCCGCATGCTGAGTGCCCTGCATGAGCCCCTCACCTTTCTGCGCGGGTTCCTCCCCGACCTTGCCTAGCGGGCCCACAGGTGAAGGCCCTCCGCTGTGCAGTTAACCCACAACGCCTATAAGCAGCTGCATCCTGTTTTACAGCAGTCAGGAACAAGATAAAAACCATTCTGTGAAACCTTTGACAGGGCCCAGGCAGGTGGGCCTGGTTTAGCAGGATACAACTGTAGGGACCCCTGGGATCCTTGGGGAGGCCTGCAGCAACAGCTACCCCCTCTGAGAATTTAATCACAGGGCAGCCGAACTCAGAGCCAAGACTCTCTTGCACCCACAGGATGCTGGCCTGGAGGCTGAATGGTCCATTCTCATAGACAGCCCAGTCCAGCAGACGCAAAGACAGAGAGCGTTGTCTGGGTCCTCAACAGCCCTACCCAAAACCACAGTGTTTGGACAAAGAGCCTCCAGAGAGTCTCATAGGACACTGCCCAGCCTTCCCAGAGAGTCTCTGGTGTGACAATGCCCGGCATTGAGTCTTCCCTCCACAGAGAAGACGAAACCTATCACTTGTCCATTCTGCAGGGGCAAGACTCAGTAGCATCCTAGCACTGCAACCTTGGACATCTGTCAAGACACACACCAGAATCTCCTCAGAATCTCTCTATGGATCCTCAAAATGTGTCCCCTACCCCACCAGTCTGTATGACCCCCTTGTATCCGGGCTAAGTAACCTGTCAAAGACCCACACCCAGCAACTAGCAGCCCCAGAAAGGTCCCCGGATGCCTTAACACCAAGCGTGTGTCCCCTGAACCATATGCCCTATCCCTGTCGAGGGGTTTCAGCAGAGAGGGAGGAGTGGATGGATGTGTGGTCACCTCAGTGTCCAGCTTCCTCGGCTCCCATTACGGACCCTGTGGCCTCACTGTTCATTGAAAAGTCACGTGCTATGGGCAGACAGGGACCAATGTGCCAACCCAGTCTGTTCCCAAACAGGAGAGGAAAGGAAGCCCAGAAAGGGAAGTTTGAATGACCAGACCAGCACAGGGCAGTGACCACACCAGAAGGCAGGGCTGTGACCTTACAGGTAGGTCAGAGGTGAGGAGAGCGCTCTCTCTCTCTCTCTCTCTCTCTCTCTCTCTCTCTCTCTCTCTGCCTCAGTTTCCTCATCTGGAAAATGAGATGAATATCCTCCTGCCTCTCTCAGCCTGCACCTTCTGGAAAACTGACTCCACTCTCCCTGGGCTCAGCAATGTCCCTGACCGAGGAAGGGAAAAGGAAAAAAAGCCCGGAAGCAGTTAAGGAAACAGGGAAGGAAGCCACCCTGACCTCGGGACACCAGCTTCAGCCCTTAGCAGCCAAAGCAGTACTTCAGAGTCGCTCCCAGGGGATGTTCAGCCACTTACTACCTGAGGACCATGGACTGGAGAACGCTTCTCTACCTAAGCCTCAGTTTCCCCTGGAAGAAGCTAGAGTGGTGGTGCTATAATCCCAACACTTGGGATCTGGAGTTCAAAGCCTGTCTCAAAAAGTAAGGGGGAAAAAAGAAAAGTAAAACTGAAAGTGCCACCTCACTCACCAGAGTGGACCTGGCCACCGCCTCGGTCCCGGCCCAGAAGGGGCTGCACTTCTGCCGCCATCCCACCACTATCACTGGCCGGACCCGGTCCCAGCAGTGAGAGCGCCCGCGTTCCGGAGGAGGAGCTCTGTGATGACTCCCAGCAACAGCCAATGAGAACGGAGTGATCCCGCTGGAAGGCGGAAGCAATAAGCCCCTCCTCCAATGGGTGGAGCTCCGCTTCTTTGCAGCGGGGTGGGGCAGAGGGCTGAGAAGCCAAGCTCTCAAGGAAGTTTTTTAATCAATGCAAATGACTACTAACCCCTCTCAGCCCTAGGAATGTCAGGAGAGTGAGTGAGTGAGAAACTGAGTGTCTGATTAACTATGAGTGACTGAATGACTGACTGACTGACTGACTGACTGACTGACTGACTGACTGACTGACTGACTGACTGACAGACAGACTGACTGACTGACAGACAGACTGACTGACTGACTGACTGACTGACTGACTGAGTTTGCTTGCTTGCTTGCTTTCTTGATTGCTTTTTATTTCCAGGGCCTTATAAGACACCAAGCAAGTTCTCAACCCCCAGCTACACCCAAAACCCAGAAGTGTTTAAGCAAGCATTTTGTGTGACTCAAAGCCCAGAAGTGTTTAAGCAAGCATTTTGCGTGACTCTGACGCATGTGAGTACTGCGTACAAGGGAGTGACCACAGAAGTCATCCCCCACAAAAATGAATCTTGAATCTCTCCTCTGAAATTAAACAGACTAAAGCTTGAAACTGGGCATGTTGCTACACAGACATGGAATCCCAGTGCTACAGGTAGCAAAGACATGAGGATTCATGTCAATCTGGGAACAGCCCCCTACTAGTTAATTCCACCAGAGAGAGAGAGAGAGAGAGAGAGAGCAGAGACAGCTGTTATCTGTTGCCTGTCGGTCTTGGAGGTCAGAAGTCCAAAGACAGGGCTACCTCTTGAGGCCTCAGAAGGCTGAAATCAAAGTATGGCCACCCTACTGGGATTTTTTTCATTTTTTTCTTTTATTATTGTTGTTGTATTGTGTGTGTATATGTATGTATTCATGTGTATGTCTGTGTCTGTGTGTGTATATATGTATACATACAAATGCAGGCATGTTGAGACATAACACACAGCACATGTGGAGGTCAGAGGACAACGTTCAGACGTCAGTTCCAGGGCCTGAACTCAGGTGTTCAGGCTTCCGTGGCAAGTGCATTTCACCACTGAACCCTGACTTCAGCCGCACTAAGAGATCTTCTTCAGAGACTGAGAAAAAAACCCACCTGGGACCCATCCAGGAAGCATGCTGAGTTCATTTCCTTGGAGCTTGGACTGAGATCCATGCTGGATCCTACTGGACACGCCTGGATCTTACTGGACATGCCTGGATCCTACTGGACACGCCTGGATCCTACTGGACACGCCTGGGGTGCCCAGGATGGCTCCCAGCTCCTGGGGTCACTATATCCCTCCCACAAGCTCCCCTCTGCCCATCTCTACAGGTTTGTTCATCAGCGGGCGGTGGCGGCTCAGCGCCTTTCACCCCAGCACTCAGGAGGCAGAGGCAGAGGCAGACAGGTCTTTAAAAGTTTGAGCCTAGAGTTCTAGGACAGCATGGGCTACACACAGAGAAACCCTGTCTCAAAAAAAAAAAAACAAAAACAAAAACAAAAACAAAAAAAAACAAAAAGCCACCTAAGGCTTTTTGTTCAAGTCCTGAGCAGTAGTGTGGAGCCGATACTCAGTACTGCACTGGGGTCGCCCCACTGTCCCACACCCCATTCATCTGGAGATACTGAAACTGTCCTATTTTCTAACTGGCAATATTACAGTTTAATGGTATTTATTTATTCATTCATTTATTTATTTCAAACACATCTTGCTGAGTAGCCCATGCTGGCCTCAAACTTGCAATCCTCCTGCCTGGGTCCAGGATAATCTCTGTCTCTTTAAAATTTATTTATTTATTCATTTGACATGTGTGTAATTAAAAAAACTATCTAATTTAATATAAGCAAGGTCACAAAAAGAAAAAGTCTTTTGTGGTCCAGGTTAGTGAGGTAGTTCGTGCGCGGGTGAAGGCACTTGCCGTTATTCTGAAACCCTAAAGTCATCCCCAGAACCCATGTTCCGTGTGGAGGAAGGAGAGAACCAGCTCCTGAGAATGCTCTTCTGACCTCTACTATACACACATGCACACACACACACGCACGTGCGCGCACACACACCATACATACACACACACACACACGCACGCACAGGCACACACACAAAATAAATAAATCTAATTCTATTTTAGAGCTCATATTTTTCTGGGGCTGGAGCGTTGTTCTCTCAGAGGACCTCGTACCCAAGCACTCACCTGTGGCAACCATTTGTGACCCCACTTCCAAGGGATCCAGTGCCTCCTTCTGACCTCTGGGGGCACTAGGCACATGACACACACACATGCTGACAAAACATTCAGACACAGAAAATAAAATTTAAAGATGAAATTTTCCATAGATAGGATGGATCAGTGCTCAAGTTAAAAAAGAAAAAAAAAAGTCAACAAGAGACTGGTGCTGTAGCTTGGTCGGGTAGTGTCGGGTAGCGGCTGCCTCAAATGAATGCCCCTTCCTGATGATTCCAAGGTTTCCTGGTCAAGCTAGGAATCTGTGCCTACTGTTCAGGATTTTTAAAAGGTTTCATTAAGTAAGCCTGATAATTAGATGTCAGTCATGTTGACGTGTTGACTGAAGCCTGTAGTGACCAGGCTCCTGGTCAAGGAGTTCAAGGCCAGCCTGGTGTGCAGGGAGAGTTCCAGGATAGCTAGGGCTGTTATGCAGTCAAACCCTGTCTCAGGAAAACAAAACAAAAGACAAGGAATTTAAATCTTTTTATCTACCCCACCTGGTAAGACTTTTATGCAAATATTTTAAGCCTCCCACCTGGTGAAAGCTTTGTCCACACAAAGATCTATGGCTCTGTTCTGGGAATCTGATGGCCGGGAGCAGTGAGCCCTTTCCCTCTCTGTTCTGGGAATCTGACGGTCTGAGGCCAGGAGCCTTTTCTCTTTCCTTCCTTTCCTGAGCACCGGTTCTTTTCAGACTAGCCGGCCGAATAAGACTGTGAGATGGGACCTTAGGTAATGGAGAGAAGACACAGCCCCGACCTGAGTTAGCATAAAAGCCAGCTGTGCTTCCTGCCTCTGTGGCCCCTCTTCCCACGTGGACCGTCTGGATGAAGAGGCTAGTTCGCCTTGTCCGAGCACTGACACTTCAGTTGGAACCTTTTCTTTATGGTTGGTCTTTTTTCTTTATGATCCCAAACTTTCTTTCTGCTTTCTTTTTCTTTGATTTTGTTCTGTTGAGACTGGGTTTCTCTCCTGAGACTCAGTGCTGCCCACGCGGGCCTCTGTTTGGATAACCCACACATATGGTCGGTATTAACTGTTAGTATTCTGTCTAAGCTCCACACCACACTTACCTAGCAACAGCCAGGTATGCCCCTCCCCATAGACCTGGCCCACTATAAAAGGGGCTACTTGCCCCTCCTCTCTCTCTCCCCTCCCCTCTCTCTCTCTGCCTCCCTCTACCTCCACTATACCATTAACTCCCATCCTCTGCCCTGAATAAACTCTATTCTATACCATGCCTGTGTGTGTGTGGTCCTTCCGGGGGAAGAGGTGCCTGGGCATGGGCCCGCCTGGGCACCCCCTTCCCCCATACCACCGTGCCACATTCCCTAAACCCCTCTCTCTCTTTTTAAGCCTCCTTCATTAACTGGCCATGATAAGGTGAATCTTTCTCAACTGATAATAGCTGGGCCAGGAGCCAGACTAACAGGATACATAAATGTGTGCTGCCTCCTCCCCTGCCCCAAAAGAACAGACAAGCTGCTGTGGCCGGGCCTGTGGCCCTCAGTGCCACCTGGATGAGTAGGAGTGTGGCTTTATGGTTATGTGTAAGTATGTGTGTGACTGTGTGTAAGTTCACTGTAGCTGTCTTCAGACACACCAGGAGAGCGCGGCAGATCTCATTACTGATGGTTGTGAGCCATCATGTGGTTGCTGGGATTTGAACTCGGGACTTTTGAAAGAGCAGTCAGTGCTCTTGACCGCTGAGCCACTGATGGAAAGGGGAGTGCCTCTGCGGGCCCATGCTGAGGCATCCCTTCCCCTGAGCGACCAGCCACATGACAGAATAGGATAGCATAGAGTTTATTCAGGCCATGGGGAGGGGAGTTGAGAGGGTAGTAGAGAAGACAGAGAAAGGCAGAGAAAGAGAGAGGGAGAGAGAAAGTAGAGAAGTAGAGGCCAGCCATGAGCACGTGGAGAGAGAGGGGGAAGGGGGAGAGAGAAGGAAGGGACAAGAGGACAGAGAAGGCAAGAGAGAGAGGAGGGGGGCAAGCAGTCTCTTTTAAGAAGCAGGCACACCTGGCTGTTGCCAGGAACCGTGGGGCAGAGCCTAGACAAAATGCTAATACGCTATGCCCAGCCTATGAACTTATTTCGAACGTAGGTTCCTTGTGGATTGTCTTTGTCTGTATTACTATAACTGATTGAGGTTGAATAAATAAAGAAAACTTCACCGGGCACAGAGGTGTCACAATGCTAGCATTCGGGGGTAGAGGCAGGAAGAACTGAGTTTGTTCACCCACACGGGGGGGGGGGGGGGCAAGGAACCTGCCACCCCTGAGTTCCTGAGGCTGGAGGGGCTCTGCATGGGTTCTCCCAGAGGCTGGATCCTCTGATGGACTGGAACAGCGGCTCACAACAGCCACAGCCCACCACCCACAGAGTCAACAGCCACCGGCCCAGCCAGTGAGCCGCCCACAGCTCAACAGAAAGGGCTGTCCAGAGACACGGCAGGATGCCAGGGTGCTGAGCCAAATGAGGTGTTCAAATAGCCTGAGCCAGGAGTTTGGGGTACAGGTGAGGAAAGGGGCCTTGCTGGAAACTCCCTTCCCTGTGCTCCCACCCCTGGCCCGAGGCACGCAAACAGCAGAGGGGATCCACACTGGGATCCAGGCCTCTCCTCCCTCCCCTAAAGCAACAAGAGCGGTAGGCACCGCACACCGAACCTGTCTCATTCACAGCACAGGGCTGCATATCCCAGCCTTGCGCGTTGTGGTCTGGGGCCTCGGGTCCTGCAGTGAAGAGAAACGACCTCTTGGTGGAGACACTGGCTTGACCTCAGTCCACTCAGTCACTGCAGGAATCATGCCTTCTTTCCCAAGAGTACTCAAGTCCCACTAGGTGCCCACTGTGGCTGGAAGTCAGAAACCCCCCTCAGCTTCCTGACACTGTCTTGGATGTTACTTGGAGTATGCCTACCACAGTTCGGTTTTTTGTTTTTGTTTTTGTTTTGTTATTTTTTTTGTTTTTGTTGTTGTTTTTCCTTCTAGATGCCCTTTCATTCAGTCTCTGCTCCATACTTTGTCTTCATATATCCTCCTGTGAGTATTTTGTTCACCCTTCTAAAAAGCACTGAAGCATCCACATTGTGGTCTTCTTTCTTTTTAGGCTTCTCCCTGTTTTAAGGAACCCTCCAAACATAAAACCAAGTCCTGAACTCCCCACCACCACCACCCACCCAGCTTAACAAGCATTCCTGCAGACAGAGAAAGTTTTAGGGACCCAGGGAGGCTGGATCCCCGTAGGGACCTTCCAAGGGGACCTAATTATCCTCATGACCTGGCCTGACAGACTGAGGTCCAAACCACTGCTCCAGACACTCCTGCCCAGGCACACCAGGGCCTTCTGCAGACCGTGAGCCGGGTGTCATGGCTGGCCTGCACAGCAAGCATGGGCCACATGGATCTGAACAGGTAGTTTTATGGATTTTGTTGATTGTGTTAAGTTTCAAACAAGCGGTGGAGGTGCCTATTTAACATATCAAAGCACACCTGGCATCCAGATTCTCCCAGCATCCCTCAGTCACTGCCTGTTACACGATACAGCTGGCAAACCCCGCCCTCCACTCTGAGTTTTCCAGCCCAGCAGAGGCTCTTCCCTATTTAATCCAGACATTTTAAATTACCTGTTCTCCCTGTCCCTTCTCTCTCTCTCTCTCTCTCTCTCTCTCTCTCTCTCTCCCTCTCTCTCCCTCTCTCCCTCTCTCCCTCTCTCCCTCTCTCCCTCTCCCTCCCTCTCTCTCTCTCTCTCTCTCTCTCTCTCTCTCTCTCTCTCTCTCTACCTGGCCTCAACTTCTCAATCCTTGTCTTTGTCCCCCTGAGACTGGTGAACTCATCTGGGAACTGTTCCCAAATAAATCTGCTTTTATACTTTCAATTAGACTTGAATTGGCTTATCATATCACCAGAGAAACCTATTACATTCATTCACTCGTTTACACATGTATTTATTGAGCACCTGATGCACACCAGGACTATACTACACACTGTTGACCAAGGCTTCAATCAGAACAGCATCAAGTTATTTCTACAATCATCTGGGAAAAAGCACACACCAGCAGCCTTGTTGTCAAGTGGACAAGGCGTGGGTCTTTACCACCCACTGCCTGATACCTTGTAGGCCCTCAATTCCACATTCATAAACTGGGGGGTGGGGGTCACAGAGATGGAGGCCTGCCATTTTACAGAAAGGAGGCACACCTAGTGGGGCCTCAGTCTCTGAGCCCATTCTCCCTGCCTTCTTCCCTTCACATCCATCTCAGGGCAAACAGTAATGCAGAGTTCTAAAATCATAATCTCAAACCATATTGTAGAATATGCTTGTAATCCCAGCATTCTGTAGGCCGAGACAGGAGGATTACCATGAGTCCCAGGCTTATGGTAAAAATAAATAAATAAATAAATAAATAAATAAAATAAATAAAAAAGACCGTATCAAAGAAATAATACAGGGGCTGGGGTACAGTTGGCAGAGTCTTGCCTAACATGCATTATGCCCTGGCAGTTCAAGTTGTGGTGATGTGGCTATTTGGTTCTCAATACCATATAACCGGGTATAGGATCAGAAACCTGTAATGCCTGTGCTAGAAGGTGGAGGCAGGAGGATTAGAAGTTCCAGGACATCTTCAGCTACACAGGGAGTTAAAACTAGGCTAGACTACATGAGATCCTGCCATCCTGCCTCAAATAATAATAATAATAATAATAAATAATAATAAATCACATACCCTTCTCTAAGGCCCTGTCTCACTTCAGCCTTTAAACTACTCCAAGATTCAGTCAGATATGATCCTTCTTCCACATTTGGGGAAACTGAGGCTCAAATGTCCCTGTGTTTCACGTAAGGAGCAAGGTCAGCAGGCACACAGTCTAGCCTACGCCTGTGGGCAGAGCACTTAAGCTGGGCACAGAACCCAGAGTGGTGTTGGTGAGCAAACTCATACGTCCCTCACCCCTGGACTGACCCTTGCCCCTGGGGACTGACCCCTGCGAAGCCCAACCCTTCCCAGGCCAGGCCCCGGCTTACTTGCTATTTTGGGTTCTTTTACCCATGACTTTAGCAATGGGAATCTGGGGAGACACCCAAATGGCTTCTTTCGTTGGGAACTAGTTGATGTGGAAGGGACAGGCATCTCCAGGGTCAGGCAGGAGTGACCACAGGACAGCATTGAAGGGACATGGAGGGGACACCGAGGCAGGTATGAGAAGAATAGGCATGAAAGCTGACAGGAGAGGGTCAGCCTCGTCAAGGCAGACCCGATTCCTCCACACGAGCAGGAATGCTGGCAGTTGGGGCAGAGGGGAGCCAGGATGGGCTGCTGGGTAAGCCTCAGGCTGCGCATTCCCGACCGTGCCTGAGGAATACCGGTACAGGGCTGAACACGCCAGGGGCTGTGCGGACAGAGATTCCAAGAAAGGTCTGAGCTTAACTAACACCAACTCCTAGAGCAATGGTTCTCAACCTGCAAGTTGAGACCTGTACAGGGTTGCATATCAAATAATTTACATAACAGTTTGAAACAGTAGCAAAATCACAGTGATAAAGTAGCAACAAAATAATTTAATGGTTGGGGGTATCAAAAGGTCGCAGTATAAGGAGGGTTGAGAACCACTGTCCTAGAGGGAGGGGTCACTGGTGTTGTGTTTTATAAAAATAAAGAGGGAAGGAATATGTTTGGTACATGTGTAGTCAGGTGCAGGAGGCTGGGGAAGGGGGTGCCCCCTGCGGGACGAGCCATGGCCTTGGGGAGAGAATTAAGGGAGTAGAGATAGACAAAGGCAGAGATAGAGTAGAGGAGTAGAGGCAGGAGGGAGGGGGAGGGGAAGGGGAGAGAGGGAGAGCAGGAGCAAAGGGACAGAGCAGGAACAGGAGAGCAAGAGAGAGAAGAGGGGCGAGCAGCCCCCTTTTATAGTGAGTTGGGCATACCTGGCTGTTGCCTGGTAACTGTGGGGCGGAGCTTAGACAAAATGCCAACAGCTTGTAACTGTCTGAGTGCATGCTGTCCAGCTGAGCGACAGGTTGGAAGAATACTGTCTTGGAAATAGCTTTAGAGATGGCCACCTGTGGGCGTGGCTACCACTGCCATGCTGTGCAGGCTATCCCTGGGCGGGTGGGAAGACATCATTGATGTTTGTTAGAGCCAGAACCTGACCCTGACAATCCCGGAAAAGCCAGGCTCGGCCCATCCCTCAATAGGCAAAATAAACAGGCAAGTCACAATGAAAAGCAGAGAAAGGAGACTCACTGGATGTGGCCGTTGGGATGAGGAACGGAGAGTCCAGTGGCCCCTTCAAGTCCATCTTTGTGGTGGTCCTGGTGTGAGGCTCGGGCTTAAGTAGAGGGCAGGAGGTGTGCATGGCTGGACTGCCCTGGTGGAGGTGCTGTCCTGGTCATCATCCTCGTCTTGGCTCCAGTCTCTGTTGTGAGACTGACAAGTTGTCAGACTGTACAAACTCTTCCTGTCTTCCTCCTGGCTGGCACCTGACCTCAGCCATTCCATTTCCCAGCATGAGACTCTCCAAGAAATCTCAATAGTCTGATGGTCAAAGGATGGGGTACAGATGTCTCTTTAACACATCTTCATTCAGCACACACCTTAAGTCCTAGCACTCAGAAGGCAGAGGGCAGCCTGGTCTACATAGTGAGTTCTAGGACAGCCATGGCTACATAGTGAGATGCTGTTTACACAAAACAAAATAAAAAGCAATTGTTGCATAGCTTTATTCCTGCTGGGATGGTTATACCAGCTTGGACAACACTCTGCTCACACAGACACCAATCCATGGCCTCTGCCTCCAGGAGTCCAGGGCAAACTTTGATTCCCCTCAGTTTCCTTGTTCCCTGACCTCCTGATGTGACTGACCAATGTATAGCAACACTTCCCAGGAGCAGTCAGGAATGCAGAGCTCAGACCACTTCCTCAGAAAGCCCCATCTTATCTGGGGCCTAAAGAAATCCAAAGAACACATGGATGGCGTCACAAGGAACTGAGGCCCATCAACACTGCAGAGGCCACAGCATGCCTCACTGAGTCAAACACAGGAATGAAGTGAAGGTCAGACCATGCTGAGTGGACAAACTTGAGAATGTGTGGGGTGTGTGTGTGTGTGTGTGTGTGTGGAGAGAGAGAGAGAGAGAGGGAGAGAGAGAGAGAGAGAGAGAGAGAGAGAGAGAGAGAGAGAGAGAGAGAGAGAGAAGCCCTGACTGTTCCAGAACTAGCTCTTTAAATCAGGTTGATCTCAAATTCACAGAAATCCACTTGCCTCTGCCTCCTGAATGCTGGAATTAAAGACAAGTGCCGCCACCACGGGGCTGAACTTGAGAATATTACTATGTAAGGAAACTCCTCCTACACACTTTTTTCTTATTGCTAAGATAAAGACCAACCAAAAACAACTTGGGGAGGAAAAGGTTTCATTCAACTTACAAATCCCAATCGCAGTCTGTTGTGCAGAGAAGTCATGGCAGGAACTCAGGGCAGGAACTGAAGCAGAGACAATGGAGGAGCGTTGCTTACTGGCTTGCTCCCTCTGGCTTGCTCAGCCTGCTTTCTTATATACCCCCAGACCTGCTTACCTAGGGATCATCCCACCCATGGTGGGCTGGATCCTCCCACATCAACTGTTAATCAAGAAAATGCCCCCACAGACTTGCCACAGGCCAATCCCGTGGAGGCAGTTCCTCAGCTGGGGGCACCACTTCCCCAGTGACTCTTGTTTATGTCAAGTTGACAGAAAACGGCCCAGCACAGAACTCATCCCTCACATCTGTAACAACCAAAGATGTCTGTGAGAGGGAAAGTTGAAGGAGAAGTTTCCCACAGACCACAAGGGAGGGAGAGAAGTGGACTACTATGCTGACTCACTCCTGCCCAACTAAATGCCCAGGACAATCCTTCTCCAAAGTTGGCAGGAGTATTAAAGTTGGTATTAGGCTTGAGTGTAAAATGGTCGTGCTCCAACCTTTTGCCTCCAGCTGGTGGCGCTGTTTGGGGGAGGTATTAGAACGTCTGAGATACAGGCTGTGAGGGGCAGGCCTTTGGTCACACCTTCAGCTTCCTGTCCAGAGTCACGATGGAAGCTGCTGCTGCTGGTTCCCACACTACAGAAAAAGCCACTGCTCCAGCCTCCGTGTCTGCCCTTCTGCCATGAATGGTACCATCTATCAGATGTGTGCAATCCACAGAGAGCTATGGATGAAGCCACAGGACAAAATGGTAAACTTACCTACAACACTGCAATATGTTGACACTAACTCAGTTATGTGGTTCTCCATCGTGAACTTCGTAGACAACATCAGATAGCAACATGGAAGTTTGGACACTCTGCTCATGACCCTAAATAACCTCAGGTGCCTCTTTCAGGTTCTCCCTCACAGCAAAGAGAGCAATAAATACAAGTATCCTAGGTCCAATCTCCAGAAACACACACACACACACACACTAAATTTTAAAAGGAAATAACTAAAACAATCCTTTCAGAACCCTTGTTAGGACGTAGGCATGTCAGAGGATGGGCACCATGCCTGGTCTTTAGTGCAGGATGCAGGGATGCCATGGTCAGGAACAGGCTGGGGCAGCTGTCCCAAGAGTAAACTGCAGGGCTGCACTCCTCAAACCTGAATGCTACATGAAACTCAACAGGGGGCGCTCTTCCACAGGGGGAAGTGTTCTGGTAACCTGTAAGGCTGTCAGTGCTGAGCAGGCATTAGAATAATAGACCCTCTTAGGCCCCAGGCCCCAGCCTCTGTATGCTGTGTATGTATGTGTGTATGTGGGTATGTATGTGTGAGTTCTCTGATCACACAGATCCCATAGGCCTTGGAGGGTCTGGGCATCATCTGGGGATCCTGAGTTGGTCTTTGTTGGCTGGCTATGGATATTTTAACATTTATTAACTAATGCTTAGGGGTAGGGTAGATGCACGTCACAGAGGACAGCTTTCGGGAGACCTTCTCTGCTTCCACCGTGTAGTTCCGGGGATTGAACCCACGTGGTCAGGCTTGGCAGCAAACATTTTACACACTGAGCCATCTCTCTGGCATAATCCTGAGACCAGCTTTTGCTTTTCTGTTGGGTCCCATGTGTGACCCAATATGACTATGATACACAAAGCTGCGACAAGACCCTTGTCCCCTTTTGACTGGGGATTTAGCTCAGTGGTGAGGTGCTTGTCTGGTGTGTCCAAGGCCCCGAGTTCCATCCCAGTCTAGGGTCACAATAAAAATAATAATAATAGAGGCAGGTGGCAGGCCAGCGGTGGCAGAGCTCCCACACGCAGGAAGGTTTAGCGTTCCTCTGACATGGGGAGGTTGTATGGAGCCAGGGAACATGGGAAGGAGACAAACATGTATGTTCTTGGCATTATAGGACCGTGGTTGCAGGTAGTTCCTTCCTTGATCTGACATCCTGAGCCCTTGAGTGGGAAATGCACAGACAGCTAAGTCCATCTGCATGAACTTTGACAGAGGAGGAAAATTAAAAATAAATTTCCCACTGGGTGTGGTGGTGCACACCTATAATCCAAGCGACCAGTGGTATAGATATAAATATCAAGAAGTCAAGGCTAGTCTTGACTACACACAGTTGAGGACAGCTTGGACTACACAAAACTCTATCTAAAAACTAATTAATTTTTTTCCTGTTTACTGGAAAATGAGACCTATGACAGGAGGTGGCTTTAAACCACGCAGACAGAACATCGAGAACAAGGGTGGCTCAGTGGGTAAAGGTGTTTGCCACCAAGTCTGATGACCTGAGCTCAGTCACTTGGACCCATATGGTGGAAGGAAAGAGCTGCCTTCCGCAAGTTGTCTTCTGACTCCATAGCAGTGCCGCAGCAATATAATATATTAATTATATATTAATAATATTAATACAAATATATTTTAGAAGGAACAAAAGCCATGTCCCCCAGACCCTGTCTGTTCACCTCAAATCTACATTCTGAGTCCTGATTGAGTGAATGAATGATGCCAATCACTTGGCAACAGTGATTGGCTTGATGCCACTCAAGCCCAGGGCATGAATTTTAGAGGCCCAAGAAGGGTAGTTGCCCACCCCCACGCCCCCACACTCAAGCCCGGCTGCCACCCCAAAAGAAAGCCCCCAACGTAAGATGTGACTTCCCAGGGTTTTTAATGACTGGAGGCAGCCATGGGACTCCCGCATGGGGCAAGGTCCTCTCTACTGTCCCTGTGGGAACCTAGCCTCTGCACCTCCTCCCCACATAGCCTCAGCCTCATTTCTGCAGGAAGACACAGGTGACTGCTCTAGACTACTTGCCTGTGTCCCCCACAGAACTCATGCTAAAATGGTCACTCCAAGGGAAGAGTGACTGGGTTATAAACATGGGACCTTCCTGAAGGGGATGAATGGCCTCATGAAAAGGACCTCAGAGACTTCATGGTCCCTTGACATGAGGACTTGGCCAGCAGGTATGTCTGTGATTCAGGGCGTGGCCCGTCTACAGGTGCTTCTGCCAGATCGTCCAGTCTGTAGAGTTCACACGAAGAAACTCCAGGCACTCGGGTCACAGCCTTCTGTGAGCCCACAGCACCCAGTGGACAGGTCAGCAACTTCAGGGACCCTGCAAACCCAGGATAAGACAAGCGCCCTCTAATAAGCACCTCTCTCTTGTTTGTCAAAGAAACATATTTCCATACCAAATAAGGCTGCGGACTCCACAGCCTCTGCCCACTTCACACAATTCCTTTTAAGTGTCCAAGCGCAATTATCCTTGGCCAGTGCTGGGATTAGGCCTCCCCCAGCTTCCCAGTGTAAACAAGTGGCCCAGCTGGGACACAGCTGCCTGCTCTGGAGGAGGAGGCTGGGTCACCATCCTCCCTGCTGCCTGCCTAGCCTCTCTCAGCCTCTAGAATCTCAGAAAAATCCCTACCCACACCTCCCCCACCCTCCCAAGTCCCAGGAAGCCAGCTGGCCTCAAACAGGCAACCATCCAAGGCTCCCTGCTCTCAGGTTCGTCTGGTACAAGGGACAGAGAGGTTTCTCCATGGGCAGGAGGCTCCAGCGCAGGTGCAGGAAGAGGTCTATTTCTGGGCTCCCTGTAAGATGCCCACAAGGCGCACATCCCCCAATCTGGGCACCGCTCACTCCCATAGGAAAGTGTAGCATTCCCTCAGGCTTCTTGGGTCATGAGAAAGTTGGCCCAGGGCAGAAGAAGGCCTCAGCACCCCACCCTCATGGCCAACCCTCTGCTCCCTCCATACCCACCCAGGCTTGGGCTCCATGCCCTGGCCACTAACTTTTTCCAGGACCCCCTCTCTGGGGGAGGGTGACTCATCTTCACTGAGAAGCACACGCACCAGGCATGGTCGCTCGCCAACCTCCCTGCTCAGCCCAGGCGAGCGAGCAAGGACTGTGATTTTCCATTTGCGACATCTGATTGTTATTAGGGCTAGAGAGAAGGGAATTCCTGGTTCCACAGGCCCCAGGAGGCCCCTAGGAAGGTTCTGGGGTGGCAAGGGGACTGGGTTGGTGACATATGGGTTGTGTGGCCTTCTCTCTGCCAGTTCTCCCCGTCTCTCCACAGGGGTCCCTCACCTGCTGTTTCTTGACTCTCTGTGCCAGTCCCTCCGTCAGTTCAAATAACAGAGTGGGCATTCCCCTACCACCTCTCCACGATCACCACATGCCCTGAAATGCCCACTGGAAACAGGCTGAAGGCACCAAGCAAAGGAACAACCCGGAGCTCCCTCTACTGGGGCAGCTCTCTGGAGCTGCAGGATATGAGAGATACTAACGTCTGGACTCCGGCCCCAGTGCTCAGGCCAGCGTGACGTCATCAGGCAGAGAGCTGAGTTCCCAGTGGGGATGGGGGGAAGGCTCCTGAACTGGGCATTCCTTCCCCAAGCCTCATCACTGTTCAGCTCCTCCTCCTCCCCCTTTAACTCCCCCTCCTCCTCTTCCTCCTCCTCTTTTTTCTCCTCCTCCAGCTCTCCCCTCCCCCTTCTGCCGGGCCTGGAATTGGGTTTGGGGCGGGTTCTGTTTCCAAAGCCATCTCCAACAGGCAAGGCGGGTGAGGGCTCGTCCTCCACCCTGAGCCCGAATTTTCCGAGGCTCCAGGCAGTACTTGGCTAGCCCGCTGCCCGTGGGTCAGCAAACTCGGAGTCCCAGGAGAAGATCGCTACGAAGGGAACTCGGAGCATCAGGACAGCCACAGGTAGCACTCTGGGACTCAGGGTCTAGGGGAGGAGACCAGGGTCGGGGGGCTGCAGGATCAGGATGGGGGCTGCAGGGTGCAAGCAAATTGGTATCCCCAAGGCAGGGAAATGGTCATTGTCACGACAGGCGGCTTGCAGAAGTCCCACCTCTCTGAGCACGGAGCCCCAAAACCCTGTAGTGACGCTGTCCCCATCCAGAAGACCTGTTCCACTCCTTCCACAGGTCTGAGTATCCCAGGGGTATTGGAAGGCTTTAAGAGTCCCCTTTAGTGTTGCATCCCCTGGTGCCCTACTTAGGTGACACCCTACCTCTACCCTTAGATCCAAGACACCCTCCAGTACCAGCCCATCTTGTCGTCCTGAGGGTGGGGGCTCCTTCAACCTTACATCCAAGCCTGGTTTCTGGAAGAGTTTAAAGGGAACACCCAGTGGGCAATGGTCCAAGTGCAGCGTTCTGGTTCTCACTGCTCTCAGGGGTGCCGCCGACCATGAGGACAGCAGTGGGCAACTCAGATTAGCAGCACACGGTCGGACAGCTGACAGTCTTCGCTTCTCCCTCTCCAGCCAGGCCTGGTGCTGGTGCTGGCTTCACATGAAGCTGTTTGCCAGAGAGTTCTGACAAGTCTTCATTCCCCTCAGAGAAGGTCTTCTGTCAAGTTGTGAGCGTAGACTGAAGACTTAGGCAGAAACACAGGCTTCTGTGTATTGTGGACAGCAGCAGACTCGTCCCTCCCAGGCCCAGTGACCAGACCAGGCCATAGCTAAGGCATGAGGCGAGAGCCTGGGGTATGGTATAGTAGTAGTGAGATGACCCTTAAGGCTGGTCTATCCAACTGTCAATCCAAGAAGGTAGACAGGTAGCCCACCATCCGGTTTGGAGGGAGGAGCTAAGGGTGCAGACATGGTGCTTTTTCTGTGGATGGAATTTAGTGACGTGGGTTGTCATGGCTCAGATCCTGCCCAAAGCACATGCTCTCACACATATCCCCATACACGAATCCCCCTACACGTCACACAGGCATGAGTGTCACACACACACACACACACACATCTTTAATATGGCCCATCTGGGGTCCACTTGGCATCTGGATCTCTGCATGAGTGAATCACTTTGCATGAGTGAATCTGGAGTAGGACAGGGACCATGGGTAGAGATCAAACCAATCATAGAGGTGACCGGGGAACATGCGCATCTGTTCCACAGGGCATGTGTCTAGTCGGAGGTTAAGCCTGGTGGGAAGAAAGGTCCCCTGAGTCAGGACCTCACTGAAGAGGAAAGCTGGAGTAACAGGTATCAGAACGAGTGGCAGCAGTAGAGGATGCTGGGGGTGTAGGCGCCAAGAAGACCTGGGCTAGCTTCCTTGTATAGCTACCTTCCTTGTATAGCCTGGTGTGAGGGGGCACACACTGTAGCACCAGCAGTCTGCACCCTCTCTACACAAACTTCACTCATGCCTGCGTATAAGGTTCTCCCACTCAAGGACACCCAAGCAGGTTCCACAATGAGCCATTCTTAGTTCGGGGTACACCAGAAGGAGCACACAGGTAGAAGGTGGCAGATGGAGCAGAGAGATAGCCAGGGTAGAAACGGGCTCTGTACACTCCGCTTAGGAGCGTGTCTGTGGGCCTAGGAACAGCCTCCAATAGGAATGAGGGGCTGGGGGTGTGGCTTAAGTCCCCAACGGGTTCCTCAGCCCCGCTGCAGCCGAATGAGGCCTGGAGTTAAGGATGGGGGCGTGGCACTCGCGCTGACAGGACAGCCAATGGATGGACGCAGCTGCCAGGGCCACAGGTCTAGGAGGGCGGAGGCAATGGCCATGCGCGTGGCGGCTGGGGATCCGCCCTTCTTGAGGAAGGAATTTCTGAGGAGTGGAGCAGTGCGCTGCCCACATCCCATCCCGGTTCTGGGAGAGGAGGGTCTGGCAGCCTGTCGCCAGGCTGTGTCCTGAGTCACAGCCTCAGACCTCCCACCTGCTCTGTGGGCAGGCAGAGAGCAGGCTGCGGATGGGGCTCAATTCCAGGAGATCCAGGGTGGATATATAATGAGTTGCTGCCTGCTAGGGTGGACCGGTCTCAGGCAGTGTAGCCTCTCCCTAACTTGTCACGCAACACATCCCCAGGCCTCCAGACTGGCTGAATGGGGCTGAGCCCTACACTCTGCCTGGAACCACAGCCACTACAGCAAGTTCTTGGTTTGCTGCCTCCAAGGGAACCTTACAGGGGACAGCCACTGGACCCTGACAGTACACAGATCTTCAAAGTTTCGTTACGTACCCTGGTTAGAAGTGTGCCTCTGGACCTAGGTGCACCATCTAAAACGAAGGAAGGACTGGGGTGTGGCTTCGTTGGTAGATGCCTGCCTAGCACGCACAAAGCCCAGGCTGAATTCCCAGCACCATATAAACCAGACATGGTAGTTAAGCCTGTAATCCCAGCACTGAAGAGATGGAGGCAGGAGGATCAGAAATTCAAGGTTTTCTTCAAGGCCAGCCTGAGTTGCATGAAACCCTGTCTTTTACAAAAAGGAAGGGAATGGACACCACCCCAGAGCTAGGATGGGGAAATATGATAAAGCAAGACCCAGCAAAGGCCGCCTCCTCCAGGAAGCCCCTCTGCTGGAAAGAACCTGTCCCCTGTCACCCATTTCTAGGACTGATTGCTGAGACCTCTATCCAAACACAAAGGAGATGCCCCAGGTGTGGATGCAAGGGAACTCATTGTGCAAGAAACTTTCTGACCCAGACGCCTTGCAGTCCAATGAGAAGAGAAAGGCGGGTTTTCCATAGGGAGTGTCCGTGGGGCTCCAGGAGCAGGGAAGGGTCTGACTGTGAGCCCACAGGCAGGAGGAGCAGGGAGGGTACAAAGTCCCTGCCTCAGAGGGATCCAGGGTAGCCCTTCCTCTCAGGTGAGAACTGTAGGCCTGAAAGGCCTAGGGGGCTGGGGCTGGTGAACAGGGAGGTAGAAAGGACCAGGACTCACTCCACTCTACCCTCTCTCTAGGCTTTTGTGAGGCAGGGACACACACTGGTGAGCTACTAACAGGAGCCTGGACTCCTCAGTCCTGGAGATGGCCGGAAACTGCTCGTGGGAGGCTCACTCCACCAACCAGAACAAGGCAAGTGCCATGGGCAGGGGGTCCTTAGTCTGTGGGAGTGTGTGGTTGGGAGGGCAGCAGAGGCCAGCATCTCCTGCACTCACCGCCCAGGTCTGCTTGCCAGCCCTGGGTTCCAGTGGGTAGCTGGCACATCTGGACTTTGTGGCCTGGGCTAGGTTAATTGGTTCCTCTGAGGCCAGTGCCATCGTCAGTGGTAACCCTGGCACTGAGTATCCCGGGCGTCCCTTACCATGCTGTCTTTGGGTCATCATTATCAGTTTTGAAAGTTCTCACGTCCTCCCCCTTTCCTTCCAGAGATGGGATGATCACTATTCACTATTCATGGTCAGAGCAGGTCAGAGAACCTCTGCGGGCTTCATGGTGGCGCCATGTTGGTGTGTGTGCCATGGAATTGTGCCACTCTGGGCCACCCAAGGCGTGTGGTGCTCCAATCCTGGAAGCATGAGCCACGGATGTAAATCCGCAGCTGGCCCTGACCCCACCTAAAGCCTGAGCAGTGCCCTGGCTGACCCATCCCTTTCTGTACTGCCCAGCCCTTGCTTCGCCCTGGAAAATGTGGACTTTCCTTCTTGAGTTGGGAACCCCTCTGGCTTACTTCCTTACCCCAACCTCCCCTAGACTTGAGAAAACTAAGGCTTATGCCAGGATGACACCTGGAGACAGGGACTGGGCATGCTAGAAGGCATCCTAGAGTCCCTAGAGAAGAGACAAGGCCCTGGGTGGGAGCAGACCCCGGGTGGTGGTTCACAATGTAGTGTGGGGCTGCACATAGTAGCTCCTGCCCAGAGCCTCACCAGTCCCTCCCATCCCTCACGTCTGTCTCCCCAGCCCCACCCCACACCCCACCCAGGCCACCAACCTCCAGTGAGGGACTGCAGACTTTTCCAGCTGGGTAATACATAAGGGGATTTGCCCAGTCCCAGCAGGCCAGCCCCTACTGCTGAGATGGTCGTCAAGGGACAGCATCTGCATCTGGGTCTGGTCCACTGAGTCAGAGGCCTGGAGAGGCAACAGAGCAACTCCAGGAAAGTGGAGCAGAGAGAAAGCTAAGCAGCTGGGCTTAGGGGTGGGCAGAGGGTGTTAGCCAAGGGATTCTCAGAAGTAGTCAGGTAGGGAGCAACACTGCATAAAGAACTTGTCCTGGCAACCCAGGGTCTCTCCCTAAATTTAGACGGCATCCATAGTTCCTGTCTGTAAATTCCTGTCCGCACAGCCAGGCTTTGCTACTTTGTGGGTTTTTCTCTTCTCACCCTTTATTTTCCCCCACCCTATTTCATCCCCTAACACCAGATAGGAGAGAAAGAAGGATAAAGGGAGGGAGGGAGGGAGGGAGGGAGGGAGGGAGGGAGGGAGGGAGGGAGGGAGAGAGAGAGAGAGAGAGAGAGAGAGAGAGAGAGAGAGAGAATTTCCAAAGCTTATTTGTTTCCTTTTGTTTCTTCTTTGAGCACGACTATTAACAAACTGCTACTAATCCCTTGAACAATCAGTAACCACTAACTCCACCTCCCACCTAGCTGGGGAGGGGCTACCATTTATATAACTTCTGAGGATTTCCCAGAATTCCAAACATTATTAAATCACAGAAAGTATCTGCAGCAGGCAAAACCATCCCTCTGCTAGAGCACGAGGCAAATCATAGTCAGCTGCTGTGAAGCAGGCTTACATCCCTACACCTGGGGTTAAAATGAAAGAACATTCTTATAATATTTCTCTCTCTCTCTCTCTCTCTCTCTCTCTCTGTGTGTGTGTGTGTGTGTGTGTGTGTGTGTGTGTGTATTTAAGAACCCTAAATTCCAGAATCTCACTACACTTCTCTCCATTAGAGAATGTCAGCTTTCTGCCAAGGCCATTTGGAAGGTGACAGCAAAGATCTTACCCCTAGAACCTTCCTACTTCCCTGAGCCATGAAAACACCAGACTTAGGAAGCAAATCCTGGGATAGATTAGTGATGCCTGCAGTGAGGAGGAAAGCAATATCCATATCCATAGGGCAACCTTTGCCCCTGAGAGCGCAGGGTGGGGGTGGGGGCGGGGGCGGGGATGGAGGCTCTAAACAACCCGAGAACAGAGTTGCACACAGCTGGCTCATGGTATTGGCTCTGTTTTTAAATGCTAACCCAGAAATATCAAACTATTTCACGTTACCATTCATAGGTGCCACTTCTCTGGGATTGAAGGAAGAGCCACCACTCTGCCTACAGGTCCTCCAGACCCTCTGGCTGGAGTAGAGCAATTGCTCACCTGGATAGGAAGGAGTCCTTGGTTTTGCTACTGTGTCCCTGCTCCCAGTTTCTGAGCCCTGGCCCAGGGTCCTGATCGATGTGTCAGCTCAGACCTCAGTGCTAGGACTGGTGTTCAGCTGGGCTGAGCTCCAACACTGCCCAGCTGTAAAATGCTGAGCCTCTTCTTGAAACTTAAAAAAATGACCACCACCAAAATCCTCTCCTGGGTACCCCCGAACCTTCTCATTATGCAGAACCCCAAAAGGCAGCCCTGGCCCAGCACAGGCAGCTGCCTCTCTTCCCTGGTTCTCTCTAATCCCACAGTGGGGTAGAATCTGAATCCAGCTGTGAGCAAGGTCTTTCGTTTGTGCACACTCACACCTCTTTCTAATAATTTTATTTCTTTAGGAATAAGTATTTTCATGATTTAAATTTGAAACATTCTAAGAACAATTTGTGCACACATCTGTGATCCTGTCCACAATCCCTGTGATCATTTGGTACGGGGGATTGAACCTAGGCTCCACATGCCGAGCAAGCACTGCCCCCAAGCTTTATCTCCCGTTCTCTTTTAAAAACGTACGTGTGTGTGTGTGTGTGTGTGTGTGTGTATTATGTGGGCATAAGAATGTGTGTGCTTTTGTGTGTGTACATGTGGTGTGAGTGGGTGTGTGAATGTGTGGGGGGTGTGGGTATATAAGTTATGTATGTGTGTGTGTTTATGTACATGTGGTGTGAGTGTGTGAATGTGTGGGTGTATGAGTATGTGTGTATGTGTGTTTGTGTGTGTATACATGTGGTGTGAGTGGGTATGTGAATGTGTGGGTATGTGAATGTGTGTGTGTGGTATGGGTATATGAGTACGTGTGTGTGTGTGGTGCATGTGGTATATTTGGTGTGGGTGTGGGTGGTGTGAATGAGTGTGTGTGTTCAAATGTGTACAGGCCCACATGTGTTGGTGCATATGTACCTGTGGTTGGTGCATGTGGAGGCCTAAAGTTAACACAGAGTTTCCTAATCACTTTCCCCACTTTACTCTCTGAGTCTGGGCCTCTCGGTTAAAACCAGAGCAGGCTGCTGTAGGCTCATCTCCCCGGCTTGCTGGGGGAAATCCCCTCTTTCTGCCTCTCAAATTACAGGAGGGCCACCTTGCCCACCTGCCATTGGCACACAGAGCCTGGGGATCTGAACTCTGCTCCTCACTCATCCTTGCTCAGCAAGCACTCCCCGCCCCCTGCCTTCACTGCCTTCACCTGGACATCTGGACCTGGCTGCCCGGAAAGCAGCCCAGAGCTTTTGTCTGTCTGGTCACCCTGTGGTTATGTCGTCCTGCTGGCTCTGGACTCTGAGAACCAGTGTTAGCATCAGCTGGGGTTGGGGCTCTTTCTGCTCTGGCTTCTGCTGGGTTGTCATTCCACACACAGGGACCGAGCAGGCTCCTTCTCCTGGGTAGGCCAGGCAAGGGCAGGTAGACTTACCTATGTGTCCCCTTTGCACCTGCACAGCTGTGTCCTGGGCCGAGCGAGGCTCTGGAACTCTACAGCAGAGGCTTCCTGACCATTGAGCAGATTGCCACGCTCCCTCCGCCGGCGGTCACAAACTACATCTTCCTGCTGCTTTGCCTGTGTGGCCTGGTGGGAAACGGGCTGGTCCTCTGGTTTTTCGGCTTCTCCATCAAGAGGACCCCCTTCTCCATCTACTTCCTGCACCTGGCCAGCGCGGATGGGATGTACCTCTTCAGCAAGGCCGTGATTGCTCTCCTGAACATGGGGACCTTCCTGGGCTCTTTCCCCGACTACGTTCGAAGAGTGTCCCGGATCGTGGGGCTCTGCACATTCTTTGTAGGTGTGAGCCTCCTGCCGGCCATTAGCATCGAACGCTGTGTGTCCGTCATCTTTCCCACCTGGTACTGGCGTCGGAGGCCCAAGCGCCTGTCCGCTGGGGTCTGCGCCCTGCTCTGGATGCTGTCCTTCCTGGTTACCAGTATCCACAACTACTTCTGCATGTTCCTGGGCCACGAGGCCCCTGGTACAGCCTGCCGCAACATGGACATCTCCCTGGGCATCTTATTGTTCTTTCTCTTCTGCCCACTCATGGTCCTCCCCTGCCTGGCGCTCATCCTGCACGTGGAGTGCCGAGCACGGCGCCGCCAGCGCTCGGCCAAGCTCAATCACGTGGTCCTGGCCATTGTCTCTGTCTTCCTGGTATCCTCCATCTACTTAGGAATCGACTGGTTCCTCTTCTGGGTCTTCCAGATTCCGGCCCCCTTCCCCGAGTACGTCACTGACTTGTGTATCTGCATCAACAGCAGTGCCAAGCCCATCGTATACTTCCTGGCTGGGAGAGACAAGTCACAGCGCCTGTGGGAACCTCTCAGGGTGGTCTTCCAGCGGGCTCTCCGGGATGGTGCCGAGCCAGGGGACGCTGCTAGCAGCACACCCAACACGGTCACCATGGAGATGCAGTGCCCCTCTGGGAACGCTTCCTGAGAGGCCAATGTCTGGGGCGAGGCTGCAGCAGAGAGCGGCCAGTAGCTTCCAGAGACACTCTGCCCTAGGGCAGGAGTAGGGCAGCTGCCCCTGTGCTGCTAGGGAGAAGACCTGCCTTAACACAAGGCAGATATCTATCTGCCTCTTGGGTGTGGCCAAGAGGCTGATCAGCCACCTCTAGACAGCCCCTGGGGCCTCTGCTCCCCAACCATTCTGCTTCTGTGACTCAGTGTACCAAAGTTGCCCTCACCAGCATGGTAGGGTCCCTCCTCAACAGAAGCTCAAGAGTGAAGGCAAGAAGGAGGTCACCTCCTCAAACGTGACCCGGCCAGCACCACCGTCACTGGACCAGCAGCCTCAGCCCCACCTGCAGGGAATTGTTCAGCCTCCCGAGGCAGCAGCAGAACAAACCCAAGAGAACGGTGCTATCCAGAAGAGGGTCCTGTCCACAGGCGCTGTACCCTGCAAACAAGTCCCTGCCCCTTTGATGAGTCACCTGGTGACTAATGGAGTAGGATCTGCCCTTGGCAAGCCGTGTGAGACAGAAAGGACCTTCTGTCACCTTGGGTAGCTGACTGTTTTTCTGACACCCCCCAACCCCCCAGCCAGCTCTGGGCAGCTGACTGCACTCAGCATCTTCCAGGCCACTGTGGTCCACTCCTAAATCCTCAATCTCCAGTACCCATTTCAAAGTGGACTCTGGTTCCATCCTGGTCCCTGGGAGGCTGCCACCATGATGTCACCCATCTTTCAACACAGTGGCCTGTGTAGCCAAAGGAAGTTTTATAAAAGATAATAAAGTATATATCATACACATTTTTTAACCTTGCAGTGAGGCAGGCTCAGTGTCCAGTGTCTTCTCTGTGTCTCTATGTCCCACAGTAAGGGTAGCCAAGGGCAGCTGGAGTCCAGGGTGGATCGCCACTGGTTACGTGACCACGCCTTCTGCTCTGCCTGACTCTATCTATACCTAGGCTTCTATGGTCTATAAGGATGTGTCGCCAACGCGAGACATTCCTCCGTAGAGAGCCAGGGAGGGCAGGGGGCAGACGTGAGCAGCACAGGCACCGGGATCAGGCACGCTAGACAATCACCCTGAGCCTCTGAGCTTATTCTAAGCTTTGTGATCCCAGGGTGGGGTCTGCGGCTCTAGCACTTAAGGGTAGTAGCTGTCTCCATCAGGGTCATATCCCTATGGCCCATCAGCAAAGCTATGCTGTTCCCTGCAGACTATGTTCCCTGCCATCAATGTAAACAAGGAGAGCTTTCATGGTGGGACAGAGCAGTTGACTCTGGGAGCTTCAGGTGTGCAAAGCCACCGCCCCTCACCTGCGCCTGGCTGAGGCTCCCTACCTCACCCTACTCCTTCCCGTTTCTGCTCAGAGACTCCTAGAGACACAAGTGTGGGAGCCTGTGGCCTCCACCCTTGCCGCAGAGCACTGACAACGTGCATGTACCCCAGCTACAGGGATGGTCTCAGTGCCTTGTGGGTGCTGGGGGTGCCTGGCTGAGGGGCCACCCAGAGACTCCTGGCTTCCTAGAGCTCAGCCAATCCACCCCAGTCTTCACACCTGAATCCCTGGGTGAGCTGTGCCCTACAAGGGGCCTCCCCACCTGGGTCCAGCTCAGGGTCCATCATCTAGGGCCTGTGTGCAGATGGTGCCGCTGTGGAGTGGAGGGCGGGGCGATTCTGTGCAGTGCACTGAAGTCTTGTGGAAGAGGAGGCTTTTCTGTCCTCCCTCATTAACCCTTAGCCCGGGTGCTCCTTCGCCCTTTCCCAGACCCCTCACTCTGTGCTAATGGAGAGAAAGATGCTAAGAGGACTGAGCGGTTAGGAACCACAGAGGCCCACCACTTTCCTCCACTCTCCTGACGTGTTTAATTATTAAAGTGGGCTGCAGAGGGGCTGGGACCAGCAGGTTTCCTACAGCTCTCCCAAGTCACCTTCTTTCTGGGGGTTTCACAAAGGCAGGACTTCCCTCTAAATTCTGCAGATTTTTCTCCCTGAAACCCAAGAGCGAAACCATTCTCCACCACAGGACAGCAGGCAGCCAGGGCTCAGGATCTTAACTCCTATTAAGGTGCTGTGTGCCTGTGAGGGTTGTTACTCAGCCGGACCTCCCAGCAGCACGTGACTCAGGGTCCGGTGGAGTGGAGCGAGGAATACAGGGCCGACAGTGCCTTTTATACTTCCTGCCCCGCCCAGTAGCTCTGCAAAACTCACCAAGAAGAGGGGCACTGTCGGATAGAGCAAAAGAAAAGCAAGGACAAATTGGAAAGGCAAAGAGTAAGCAAGCGAGCCTCAGGAAAGCTGAGATCTGCCACAGGACCTCAGTCCCCGCCCCTGCCCCGCCCCATGCAGAGATCCCTCAGGGACTGTGGCATGCATCTGAGCACAAGATGGAGGAGAAGCAGGGATATGCTCAAACACAGCCACTCATGTGGCACAGTTCTTGCTATAAATTCAGGTCTCCAGCACCAGCATTTAAAGCCAGGCATAGGATATGTGTGCCTGTGGTGGCAGAGACAGGAGGATACCTGGGCCTTGCTAATAGATCAGTCTGAATAAACTGACAAGCTTCGGGGTTCAGTGAGGGATCTCAGAAAAAGAAGGTGGAAGGCAAAACAGGCAGGCTTCAGACATTGACCTCTGTCCTTGACACACATGCACATACACGTTTACACATACACACACAGACACACACAGCAGGCTAATCCCAAGCACTGCCAATGAGGGCACTGACTGACTGTTAGGGACCTCATATGTTTATGAGATATGTATATGTTAGGGACCTCAGGCTGATCGGTTCGTGCAGGACCCTGGGTGTCTCTGGAAGGTTGCTCACACCAGTTGAAGGACATCAGAGCCCACAAGACAATTAAAATGGGTCTCCTCATAGTGACCTCTGACCTTGATGTCTCTCATAAGCAGAGTGTTAGAGGGGATGCCAGGAGTGAGCTTGGCTGTCACAGTCCCCGGTGAACCCAGCTGGGTCTGGCTGGCTTGGAGCAGGAAGGCTGTATTCTGCAGAAGGCAAGGGACTGCGAGCGGCCACTGTCCTTTCTTCCACCTCATGCAGGGATGCCGATGCTTCTGCAGCTTTGGCATGGCTGCAGGGGCTCTGATTTTCTAAGAGCAGTCTCCCCCCCCCAGACCCCACCCTGTGAGTATATGTGTGTGCAAGCATGCGCGTATGTGCGTGTGTGTTTTATTGTGTGTGGGTGTACATGCACATGAAGTCAACATTAGCTGTCTTCCTCTATCACTTCCCATTTTTTATAGGTTATTCTATTTTTTTCCTTTTTTTATTTTCTATATTATTTCATATTCCAAATGATTTTCCCTTTCCTGGTTCCCCCCTCCCCATAAGTCCCCTAACCCAGTTTATTTTTATTTTTTTTAACATATATTTATTCATTTTGTGGGTGGATGGGTGGGCCCACACTTGTGTAGGTCAAAGGATAACTTGTGGGAGTCGGTTCTCTCCTCCTACCACAGGGGTCCCAGGGACCAGTCTCAGGCAGTGTCAGGCTTGGAGGCGGGCACCTTTACACGCTGAGCCATCTTACAGCTACCCACCTATTTTTGAGATGGGCTCCTCTAGCAGGGAGGAAGAGAGGCAGGGAAGGCCCGAGAAGAGGCTGGCGATGAAGACACGAAGCTAGAAAAGCTATGGCCCACTTCCGGCAGCGAACCATGGCATTGCAGAAGCATTCTGTTGTAACTGAGCTTGAAGCTGGAGAGCTCAGAAACAGCCAGGCACAGTTTACAAAACCAAACTCCTGGGGAACTGCTCCGATGAGTCAGCTGCCTGGCCAGAGTTTCCTGGCAATTCAAGAGGGGACTCACCTACTTGGGAACATGATTTTTTAAAGCCTTTATAATTAATTAAGCTGGAGGATTAATGAACATATGATCAAATCTAGCCACATATTCCCAAAACCACTAAAGAGCTTCCCAGCCCAGGTCCATACATGTCTGCCGGATGAGATTGGACTGTTGATCAGTCCTGTCAGCTGGCCTTTCTTTCCCTATCACAGGACAGAAACTTCCATCATGGGAGTTTGGGAGACATGTGTGAGGAAATTCAGTAATGCAGAAAGTTCCAGAAGGGACCCTGGCTTCAAGACTCCTGAACCGGGGACTTCAAGTGACATTCTCTTGGTGCCTCATCTTTGTTTGTTTGTTTGTTTGTTTCTTTTCTTCCCTGCCTGGCCTAGAGGTGAGAAGCACCCTGGGAAGGAGGCATGGAACCAGCTGAAGAGTTTAAGATTGATTTTAATTTTCTTATGTGTATCTTGGAGGGGGGGGGCTTGGTTATGAGTGAAGGTGCCCTAAAAAATACAGCTGCCCTGGAGCTAGAGTTACAGGTGGTTGTGAGCTGCTGGACCCGGGTGCTGGGAACCAAACCTGGGTCCTCTGTGAGAGCAGCAAGCGCTCTTAACCACTGAGCCAGCTCCCCAGCCCGTTGGTTAAAGATTCTGAACCAAACGTTCTGATATGAAAAAAGTTTTAGCTTTTACTTAAAATTTTAAGTTTTAAGAATTTAAGAGCTGAAGGAATGGCTTATTGGTGAAGAATATGTACTGTTCTTCCAAGAAACCAAGTTCAGCTCCCAACACACACATCTGGTGGGTCACAATCAGCTCCAGGGAAATTTGACCCTCTGCATTCTGTGAGCACATCTTAACTCAGATACACACACACATATATTCCTGTGCACACACCCACATTCAGATACACACACACACACATTCCTATACACAAACCTAAGTATAGACACACACACACATACATTCCTGTGCACACACCTGCATGCAGACACACACACATACACTCATGTGCATACATCTGCATGTGGATAGACGCACACACCTGCATGCAGACAGACATACACATACATTCATGTGCACACACCTGCATGCAGACACACACACACATACATACATTCATGTACATACACCTGCATGCAGACACACACACATATACATTCATGTGCACATGCCTGCATATAGACACATAAACATTCATGTGTACATATCCAAATACAGATAAATACACATATACACAGCTAAAAATAATAAAAATAAACAAATAAAATTCTGGCATAAAATAAGAAATTCAAGGCTTGGAGATGACTCAGTCAGCCAAGTTCCTGCTGTGCAAGCTGGGGACCTGATTCCTGTGCCTTATGTGCTCCCAGGTAAGAAACTAAACACAGTAGTGTGTGTCTGTAATGCTGGTCAAAGGAAGGTGAAGAAGGGCAAATTTTTCATTTGTGTTACATTTTATCTTAAAAATTTATGTGGCCGGGCGGTGGTGGCACATGCCTGGAATCCCAGCACTTGGGAGGCAGAGGCAGGTGGATTTCTGAGTTCGAGGCCAGCCTGGTCTATAGAGTGAGTTTCAGGACAGGCAGGGCTATACAGAGAAACCCTGTCTCAAAAAAAAACAAATTCAAAGATTTATCTGTGTGTGTGTTCGTGTGTGTGTATGTGTGTTTGTGTAAGTGTGTGTGTGAGTGTGGATGTGTGTGAGTGTGCATGTGTGTGAGTGTGTGTGTGAGTGTATATAAGTGTGCATGTGAGTGTGCATTGTGTGTGTTTATGAATGTGTGTATGTGTGTTTGTGTGTGTGAGTGTATATGTGTGTTTGTGTGTATATGTGTTTGTGTGAGTGTATGAGTGTACATGAGTATGTGTGAGTGTGTGGTATTTGTGTGTGTGTGTGTGTGTGTGTGTGCGTAGTGTGTGTTTGTGTGTGTGTAGTGTAGCTGCCCCCAGAGGTCAGGAAGGTGACAGACCCTTTCGAGTTGACATGGATTCTGGGCACTAAGCTCAGGTCCTCCAAAAGGCCAGTAAGCACTTTTTTTGTTTTGTTATATTTTGTTTTGTTTTGTTTTGTTTTGTTTTGTTTTTCAAGACACTCTCTATAGACCAGGCTGGCCTCAAACTCAGAGATCTGCTTGCCCCTGCCTTCTGAGTGCTGGGATTAAAGGTGTGTGCCACTGTGCCTGGCCAGCAAGCACTCTTAACCACTGAACCAGCTCATCGGCCATACATACATACATACATACACACACACACACACACATACATACACACACACACAAATACATACATAAATACACACATACATACATGTACATACATATATACATACACACAGATTCATGTTCACACAGAACACACACACAATGGAGTGGCTCATACTACTAAAAGGATCAGGTGTAGCTGGATGCAGGTGTCCCAAGAATCTCTGGGTCAGGTGCCTTCAGTCTCTGTCCTGCCTTCATGAGCGGAGCAGAAAAGAGTAAGTGGCCAGTGTGAGGAAGGATCATCATCCAAGGCCAAGAGTGTGTGTGTGATTTTCACGTCTCATCTTGGAGACCAGGGATGACTAGTCAACCTATGATGAAGACCCTGAGGCTCAGTGAGGTTGCCTGAACTCTGCAGTCACTCAGTTCCCAAGTGCAGAGTAAGATGGCAGACTCCCCAGCCAGGGTTTGCATCTCCCCACCTCCAGCAAGCTGAGATGCTAACTACATTAGCTAAGCATCCCTCCACATGGGTGCCCGTAATGGCCTTTCCCAGCCCACAGAAACTCCACTCTCTTTGAGGCCACACCCCGATTCCCATACCCATGATGGGGCTGCTAATACTCTGAGGCACTGAGAAGGGAGAGCCTAGCAGAGTGCTGCCAGAAGGAGTGGTCCTTGCCATAATCCTCAAAAGACTCCAGCCTCGGTGGGGGGTCTGGGTGGAGCAGGAGAGGACCACACCTGGAAGACCTATCAGTCTGCAGCTGGGCTCCTGTGACCCAGGTCTCCAGAGGGTGGACAGGCATCCTTCCGGCATTTATATCTGCGGCTCCTTCTAGCACTTCTCAAAGGAGACCAAGGCCCTTAAAGAGGGGTCCCCCAAATCAAGGCTTCTATGGGGCTGAGAGCAGTGGAGACAGACAGGAGCATCCTTGTTTAGTGGAAGAGACACTGAGCCAGGATCTGCAGAAGCAGCTGAGAGGCCCAGGCCCCACGGAGCTGCTCTAGACACCTCCAGGGATCACAGCCAAGAGGGATCACCAACTCTGTGGAAGGACAGATTGACGCACTCAGGAGCAGGTGAGAGGCTTGTTTCTTTTTACAGTCTGGGCGAAGGTAGAAGGGTGTAGCAGTTCAAGACCTGCTAGGACCCAGTGAGAGCCTGGAACTGCAGGGGCAGCTCCGTGCCCTAGGCAGACAGCTCCTCCCCGGTGGGAATTTTAAAACTAGCCCATGAACAGGTAAAGGTGGTTCTCAACCTTCCTAATGCTGTGGCCCTTTAATACAATTCCTCATGTTGTGGTGGCCCCAGCCATAAAGTTACTTTTGTTGCTAGTTCATAACTGAAATTTTGGTACTGTTACAAATTGTAATATAAGTAAATATCTGCTATGTAATCCCTAAAGGGGCTGAGACCCACAGGTTGAGAATGGTATAAAATGAGGCTCAGCCTGGCAGATCAGAGAGGTAACTGCAGACCAAGGCCCAGGGCAGGGATAGCAAGGCACCAGGCTAAGGAAGAGACAGACATGGAAACTTGGCCTGACCACTTGAATTCACAAGGTAGAAGGAGGCTTCTACACGCTGCCCTCGAAACTTATCCATGGTTATCCATGGCACCTTCAAACTAAGGCTGCATTAGAATTTACCTGTCCCGTTTCAAGTGCAAAGAGAAATGGACAACAGGACACTGGGAACAGGATTTACTTGATTGTTACAGAATGGATGCTAAGACTGACAGTCAGTCCGGCATTCTAGCTCCTCATAGACAATGAGTAGTAGAAGGCAGAGCTGCCTTAGCATGTCCTCAGACCCCCACACCCTGCATTCAAACACGCACACACACACACACACACACACACACACACACACACAGAGAGAGAGAGAGAGAGAGAGAGAGAGAGAGATCACAATGTCGCAATAAACTCTAAACGCAGTCTCATGTTTGGACCATAAGATTAAGAATGGAGAAAATACTGTTGTTTGTTTTGAGACAGCCCAGGTTGAACTCAAACTCTCAATGTAGCAGAGGATAACCTTGAACTTATGACCCTCTGGACCCCACTTTCTAAGTGCTAGGATGGCAGCGCTGACCACCATGCCCAGGTTTTGTAAGGCTGGCATGGAGCCCAAGGCACCTCGCCTCTTTCTTTCTTTTTGTTTTTCTTTTTTCCTCCTTCTCTCTCCACTTTCCTTTCCTTCTGTTTTTTTGTTTGTTTGTTTTATTTTGTTTTTTTCTTTGAGGTAAGGTCTGGCTATGTAACTCAGGTTTGGAACTCTACATAGAGCCCATGCTAGTCTCAAACTAGTGATCCTCCTGCCTCAGCCTTGAAAGTTTTAGGACTACAAGCATGTACCCCCATACCAAGTATGGATCAAACCTAGAGCTTCCTGAATGCTGGCAATTGCTCTGCCAGCTAATCATGTCCCCAGACCAAGAAATAGATGCCCTCAACATATATTTATTTGTTTATTATGGTCCATGAAAAATAGTTTTAAAATCAGAAATTGTTTCAGGAAAGTTTCACCCATCATTCCTCAGCAATAGTGGCCTGAAGAAGACAGGGACAAGGCCAACAGCAGTGGATGTGGGAAGGGGAAATCTCACGGCCCACCTCTAGGCTAAGAACTGCAGGCATCTAAGGGAAGCTGGGAGCAGGAAGAGCAGTTTCCCCCGGAAGAGCCCACTAATGGGTTACCGGATACCAAGTGTTTAGATCTCTACTTACATGCAAACACACAGAACAGACAAGAGAGAGAGAGAGAGAGAGAGAGAGAGAGAGATATGCTTCAGTGAAGTTTATCCTGAGAAGTGAGAGCCCAGAAGGCAGGATACTTTTACAGGAACATGCTGCACTCTCTGCAGCGGCATTCAGGCTGGGTTGAAAGCCTGAAGAGGCGGAAACCACAGACAGTTGGATTTCGAGCCTTGTTTTGGAACTCTGAAGTCCAGGCACAGGCACACAGAAATGACCAGACAGATGGTTTTACCTTCTGCCAAGCCTGCAAAGAAAGCGGATCTCACAGGCTACACACCGTTCTGAAAGCGGTGGAGCAGCCTCACCTCCAAGGCATTTTACAACCACAATAACAACAGATAGAGGAGCAGCGGGAGCGAAGCCACGCAGAGATCTTGACACCCTCTCTCTCTCTCTCTCTCTCTCTCACACACACACACACACACACAAATATCAAACTAGGTAAAGGAAGAGGAGGAAAGGGGGGGGGAGAGGTGGGCTGGGGAGATGCTTCAGTGGTTTAGAGCACTCGCCGTTCTTGCAGAGGGCCTGGCTTTGGTCCCGGGCACCCACACGGCAGCTCACAGCAAATATTCCAGTTCCAGGAAATGGGACATCCTCTTCTGACCTCCATGGGCACTGCATGTGTGTGATACACACATACATGCAGGCAAAACATCCATGTTCATAAAATAAAAAGAATTTTCTAAATGATGCCTGGGTATGATGCAATCCTAGCTCTTGAGATGCTGAGACAGGAGGATCAGGAATTCACGCTCATCCTTGGCTACATAGGGAATTTGAAGCCAATCTGGGCTACATGAGACCCTGTCTCAAAAGAGAGAGAGAGGGAGAGGGAGAGGGAGAGGGAGGGAGCAAGGGAGGGAGGGATGGAAGGAGGGAAGGAAGGAAGGAACCAGGTGCTGGTGACACATTCCTTTAATCCCAGCACATGGATGGCAGAGGCAGGAGGCTCCCTGAGTTCAAGCCCAACCTGGTATATAGAGTGAGCTTGAGGCCACAACTGACAAAGGAGCTCTGACTGGCTGGCCTCTTTCCAGGCCAAGCTATCTAGGAAGCCACCTGAGACACTTGATACACAGGAAGCCACTTAAAATACCAGGTGTGAAATATCCAGTATATGCATGAACCCGATTGGATGCCCTACCCCACCTAATCTGTGTTTTGGTTTGTTTGTTTGTTTGTTTTTTGTCTTAAAGTGTTCTGTTTTGCCTTCTGGTAACAGACACATTTTGGATCCCAAACCCAGCCATCTTCCTGATATATTAGCTTCTGAATAAAGATACTTTTACTGGCTTGAACTTGGTTTCATAGTGGATTATTCCCAAATTTTTGGACTCTAACAGGAGAAGAAAAGAAGGAAAATACAAAGAAACTCAAGCTGGGAGAGAGGTGGAGTGCATGTAGCAGGTCGGTGTGTGGCCTGTGGTATTCAGGCACAGTGGGAGCCCTGATAGTCCACAGCACAGAATTTAACATGGGTTCTTCTTCCTCCATTAGGAATGAACTACACTCCTGACAGCAGCCCAGCTCTAGGTCTGACCATCAGCCCAACCATGGACCCTGTGACCTGGGTCTACTTTTCAGTGTCATTCCTGGCCATGGCCACCTGTGTGTGTGGGATGGTAGGCAACTCCGTGGTGATTTGGCTACTGAGCTTCCACAGTGTGCAGAGGTCCCCCTTCTGCGTCTACGTGCTTAACCTGGCGGTGGCTGACTTCCTCTTCCTGCTCTGCATGGCCTCCATGCTCAGCCTGGAAACAGGGCCCCTGCTCACAGCCAGCACCTCCGCCAAAGTCTACGAGGGGATGAGGAGAATCAAGTACTTTGCCTATACAGCAGGCCTGAGCTTGCTGACGGCCATTAGCACGCAGCGCTGCCTCTCTGTGCTTTTTCCCATCTGGTATAAGTGCCACCAGCCCCGGCACCTGTCAGTGGTGGTATGTGGTGTGCTCTGGGCACTGGCTCTCCTGATGAACTTCCTGGCTTCTTTCTTCTGTGTCGAATTCTGGCATCCCAATTTACACCAGTGCTTCAAGGTGGACATAGTTTTCAACAGCCTTATCCTGGGCATCTTCATGCCGGTCATGGTCCTGAGCAGCACCATCATCTTCCTCCGGGTGCGGAAGAACAGCCTGATGCAGAGACGGCGGCCCCGGCGGCTGTACGTGGTCATCCTGGCTTCCGTCCTTGTCTTTCTCACCTGTTCTCTGCCCTTGGGCATCAACTGGTTCCTACTCTACTGGGTGAGACTGCCACAGACGGTGAGGTTCCTGTATATCTGCGCATCGCGCTTCTCTTCAGCTTTGAGCAGCAGCGCCAACCCAGTCATCTACTTCCTCGTGGGCAGCCAGAAGAGCCACCGACTGCAGGAGTCCCTGGGCGCTGTGCTGGGGCGGGCACTGAGGGATGAGCCTGAGCCAGAGGGCAGGGAGACGCCATCCACGTGTACTAATGACGGGGTCTGAAGGCAGCCCACCTAGGACCTCCTCCAAAGCCCCACCCAGCCCTTCCCCCAAAGTACCCAGCAAGCCGGCAAGGCAAAGGCCTTGCACCTCAAAATGTTGGGGTCACTTTTCTCTCTGCGGGGTGGGGGGCACCATTATTACCTTGTGTTCCTAATCTAAATTAGCACCATGTTTTTCTGTTTTACCTGTTTAGACACAGATCCCATCATGGGCAAGACTGGCTGGGAAATGGAGCCTCCCAGTGGAGAGAGCACCTCATGCAGGTGGAAAGGTTTTTCCTAGCCCCCTTGTCTCCCTGAGATGGCATCTGTCCTAGCCTCATTTCCGTGGCTGTGGCAGGTTCCCTGACAAGAGGCAACACAGGGAAAGAAGCTATTTACTCTGCTCACAACAAATCATGGCCAATCATTTCAGGGAAGTCAAGGCAGAATCGTAAGCAGCTAGTGACATCACACACAGAGCCAAGACCAGAGAGAGTGCAAGCGCTGGGTCCATCCCTGCTTGCTCTCAGCTAGTTTATTATATTCTGTTCACAATTATCTGCCTACGGAATGATGCTGCCCACAGTGGGCTGGGGCTTCCTGTGTCAATCAACAGTCAAGACAATTCCTCAGAGACATGCTTACAGGCTAACCTCAGTTCCTCACTGAGGCTCTCATCCCAAGTGACTCTAGGTCTAGTGATTTTGTGTCAAGCTGGCAGTTAAAGCTACACAGCACAGCATCTTGGGCCTGGGGAATACACTGGTAACATCACTTAGTGCACAAAGTGGTGGCTCTGATGCACACGTCACCGCTCCTGCAGTGCGTTGTGTGACTTTTTCTGGCACGAGATGACATACATCCCAGATAGGGCACCGATGAAGACCAAGGAACAATCCCATCCAATCACAGCGTGAAGAACCAACTAACACACAGAAGTGTGGGTCAGGGGTTACTTATAGAGATAGAGTTCAGCACTACTTACAGAATGTAGGTGACCCTAAAACAGACATATCACTGAAAGGTCCCTCCCAGCATGGATGGCATTAGCAGAGGTTCTGTAGAGGAAGTACTCGCTTTACTTAACCTACCCTTCTATTTATTTATTTGTTTGTTTGTTTGTTTGTTTGTTTATGTTTTTCAAGACAGGGTTTCTCTGTGTAGCCCTGGTTGTCCCGGAACTCACTCTGTAGACCAGGCTGGCCTCAAACTCAGAAATCTGCCTGCCTCAGCCTCCCAAGTGCTGGGATTACAGGCGTGCACCACCACTTCCTAGCAACCTACCCTTCTCTTACTAGCACTGCCCTAGCCATGACAACTGGAGTGTGGTTACATGCATCCAAGAGGAGGTGCAAGAGGAAGGGAGAGGAGTCGCTGACCCTTACCACCCTCCTCCTTTCATGAGGGAATTCCCACAGGTTTCAACCTGAAGATCTCTGGTGGGGACTCTGAGCTGCTTGCTTATGGTGGCAATGGCTACGACTGATACTCAAAGAAGAGAATGCCACCTGCTCTGACCCGTATCTCACTGTCCCATCCCTCACCTGACCCCTGACCCCTGACCCACCCTCAGGCCCTGACTTGGCCTGTGGGATTCTTTTGTACCCCTTGTCCCCTGAGACATCTGCACCAGTTAACCTTGTGACAGGAGAGGGCAGAAACACAGCAACCAGAGGCTGGGAAGGGAAAGAGGGACAGGACAGAAGGAGGTGGCTGAACAGGCAAAGCTCTGCAGGAGGCGGGCACAGCACGGAGCCCGAGTCCACAGCCTTGAGGACCTGCTTCAGGGCAGCTCCTAGAAGACCTGGAAGGCTTCTGCACAAGCCAATGCACCATGTTCCAGGGACAAAGATGCTGGCCACCCCACTGCGCACATATATCTAAATGGCACCTTGGACCCTATAAACCTGTGTGATTCTTACATGTTACAAATAAATGGCAGAAGAAGAAGAAGAAGAAGAAGAAGAAGAAGAAGAAGAAGAAGAAGAAGAAGAAGAAGAAGAAGAAGAAGAAGAAGAAGAAGAGGAGAAGAATCACCCTGGATTTCGCCTTTGACACTATTTGTTGAACAGTTCTGAATTACCTGCCCTCCACCCGAAGATCACCCCAGTGGTCCCATCTGCTTAGTTATTGGCCTAGGAACCCTTTCTGGAATCTCATTGGGTTGGTTGTTTAGCACATGGGTTTTGTTTGATTTGAGTTTTTTGAGCCACCCCCACCCCCACCCCACCCCACCCTTACCCCCTGCCAATTAGGAAAAAAAGATCCCTCTTGGGGATCATATCAGGGTTTGTGCACACACTAGGCAGGGCTGCTAACAGTGAGTGGCAGGCTCAGTCATTTTCTTTTTTAAAAGATTATTTTTAAGCCAGGCATGGCAGAGGCAGGCAGATTCCTGAATTTGAGGCCAGCCTGGTCTACAGAGTGGGTTCCAGGACAGCCAGGGCTCTGTAGAGAGACCCTGTCTCAAGCCTGCCCCTCCTCCCACCCCCACTGCCATCACCAAATAGAGATTGTTATACAGGTGTTTCACCTGTATGTATGTATGTCTGTGTGTCACAGGTGTGCCCAGTGCCTGTGGAGGCCAAAAGAGGGTGCCATGCCCACTGGAACTGGAGTTATGGGTGGTTGTGAGACACCAGGAGGCTCAGCCTTCTTTTTACTTTTTATTTTGAGACAGAGCCTTGCTAAGGAGCCCCAGCTAAACTTAAACTATGTAGGCCAGGCTGGCGGTTATCTGGTATCCCCTTGTCTCAGTCTCCTGAGTGCTGGGATTATAATCGTCTACACCAAGCTCCTTTTCCCTTTTTGAGACAGGGTCTCCATCAGTTGTTCAGACGGGCTTTGAGCTGTGAGAGCCATGGGGCCTCCGAGCAGCGAGCACAGACATGGCAGAATCTTCTGGCTGTGACCTGGGTCTAATCTGACCTTCTGTTGCCT
This sequence comes from Apodemus sylvaticus, assembly GCF_947179515.1. NCBI lineage: Eukaryota > Metazoa > Chordata > Mammalia > Rodentia > Muridae > Apodemus > Apodemus sylvaticus. The sequence goes on along the minus strand of NC_067472.1, from coordinate 59,684,589 downwards.
AAGTTTGGCTTTTCTCAACAAAACTATGGCTGGACCGATCTCTATGTCTTAAATTCTACTTATTTTAAAGCTTATTAGATACATGACCTCATCACACCTGCTCGCAGTTATTAGGCAGGTGTAGCTGTTAGTAATTTTCTAATAGTTTGGGTGACAGTAGCTACATTAGCAGAGTTTGAGTGGAGTTAGCTAAATTTATCAGGGTTCCAGAAAGGGCCCCATATATAATCCTCCTGCCTCAGCTTCCAGAGTCTCTGGGATTATAGGCTTGCCTGTGCTTGTTCTTGATCCAGGTCCAATCGTAGCCTGAGTGCTCCCCGAGTGCTTCCCATCACAGCGACTGGGGCAAAGGTCAGGGCACAGGGCCTGGCCACAAAGTGCTAGGAGCTGGATGGGAGATTTGCTCATATCCCAGCCCTCTCAGAAACTCTAGCAGTAAGTACCACATGGAGAGGACAGGACCACATGTAGAGGACAGGACCAGCAGACGGTGGGAGATGAGGCTAGAAAGCTACCAGCTTCCCGGAGGGGCGAGGTGCTATCCAGACCTGAGGTTAGACAGGAAGGCATTGAGAACCCGGTGCTCGCCCAGTGATCCCCCTTTAAGGTAATCATGAGGCATGCTGAGAAGATGGGAAAAATCCTGGGGATGCAAGACAGGAGTGGAGCCCCTCACCCAGGAATCTAGTTAAAGCCCCCTGCTGGAAAAGTGCAGAATCCAAAACTAACCACCCAGACCTTCCCCTCCCAGCTGGGAGCCTGCATCCTCCAGGGATCTCCCAGAAACTCCACTGATAGGAAGGGGTGTGCCCTCAGACCCGACACAGCCCTAAGGGCCCCTGGATTCATCAGGTTTAACCCACCCAACGCATCCCCAGAGCCAACTCACAACCCCCCTCTCAGAAGAGTGGGTGAGCAGGGGGGGGTTCCTTAGCAACCTATAGAGATATAACTTGAGGCCACCAAAAGGGTGTGTGATGGTTTGAATATGCTCAGCCCAGGGAGTGGTGCTATTAGAAGAAGGTGTAGCCCTGTTGGAGTAGGTGTGTCACTGTGGGTTTGGGCTTTAAGACCCTCATCCTAGCTACCTGGAATCCAGTATTCTTCTAGTAGCCTTCTGAAGATGTAGAACTCTCAACTCCTTCTGCACCATGCCTGCCTGGATGCTGCCATGTTCCCGCCTTGATGATACTGGACTGAACCTCTGAACCTGTAAGCCAGCCCCAATTAAAAGTTGTTGTTAGTTGCCTTGGTCATGGCGTCTGTTCACAGCAGTAAAACCCAGGGTGTGTGTGGTTAATACTTGGACATCACAGCAGCTCTGCCCTGAGTCCATCAGACCACACTTGAGTTGTCTTACCTTCTGCTACTCTCTTTAGAAGGCGACACCCATGCCTTGAGCACACTTCACTTTCTCCAGAGTGTCTCTAGCTCCTAACTCTCATATTGAAGCCTATACTAAAATACATTTCAGGCTCAATAAACTCTACCTCAAAAACATAAAGGTGAAGTGGAACCAATGGAAGAACTATAGCAATGTCTACCTCTATACTCACACACTCACACACACACACACACACACACTCACACACCTACACTAATCCATACTCACACACTCACACGCGAACACACACACACACACACACACACGCACGCGCACACACACACACGCACACGCGCACACACATCTATACTAACCCATACTCACACACATGCACACACCTACACTAGCATGTACTACACCACATACACAACTATACACAAGCCACAACTGCTTATAACTCCAGCTCCAGCAGATCTAAGGCTCTTCTGTTGCTTTGGTAGGTGCCCACACCTATGCATGCAAGTGCATGTGCATGAGAGTGTATGCGTGCAAATGCACACACACACATACACACACACATACACACTCGTGCTGTTGACCCCACTGGGTGAGAATAAGACCACCACCACAATTTTTGAGCTAAATTTGAAGCAAACTTTATATAAATACTGGCTAGGAGAACGGACACTGACCAGGTCCATGGGCAGGATTCCCAGAGAATGGCCATGAATTACCTTAGTCAGGTGCTTATAAAGGCAAAATCCACAGGGATTCATTCAATAGGGGAAAGCATACAGCCTGCCGTACTTCCTGCCTATGTGTGATCAGCATTTGGGGCAACCAGCCTTGAGTACAGAAGTGAGAACACGGGGCCTGTTATTGTACATGAACATTGCCCAGAATTTCAGAAAGCTATCTGTCCTTGGGCAAGTGGGGCTTAGAGGTATTTTTGTTTTATAGAGCTCTTAAGCACAATAATTTAAACTTAAAACATAACTTTAGCCCTCACAACACACACACACAATAAAATAGGATTTAGTGAGTTAGCTCAGAGGTCAAGTGCACGGCTGCTCTTGCAAGCTGACTTCCTAGAGCCCACACGGCAGCTCACAAGCATTTACTACTCTAGGACCACAGAATCTAATGCCCTCTTTGGCCTCTGAGGGCATTGCTTGAATATAGTGCACATAAAGGCATGCAGATACACATAAGTAAAAATCAACAACAAATTTAAAAATAATAGTAGTAAAATATGAAACAAAGTTTGATCAATTATGTTTTTAAGATTGAATTATAATTCAGTTTTCTTGTCAGAAAATAATTTAAACTGTTGATTTATAAAATTATCAGTGTGCCGGGCAGTGGTGGCACACACCTTTAATCCCAGCACTTGGGAGGCAGAGGCAGGTGGATTTTCTGAGTTTGAGGCCAGCCTAGTCTACAGAGTGAGTTCCAGGACAGCCAGGACTATACAAAGAAACCCTAACTCAAAAAACAAACAAACAAATAAATAAACAAAATTATCAGTGCATACAACCTAAAATGGTTAAAAGATACACCTCATGGTCTCCTATGTTCTGGGTTCTTCGCAGCCTGTGCTGCTGTAACAGGATCCCAGATGGTGATAGGTCCAGAGACCCTATTGCTGACTTAGCACATTTCCATGGTGTCAATGCCATCCAGTCCATAAAACTCAGCATGTGGACAGCACTACCTGCCAACCCTGAACAAAGACCTAATCTGTCAATGTCCACAGTTCTGGAAAAGCCTCTGAATGCACTAACCTTGCTTTTTGGCTTTTGTAGTTCTGCTTCTGGCTGTTCTTGTTAACTGATGTACGTAAACCTACAACATTGTTTTTGCGCTTAAAAGTTCTCCCAGAGAAAGGTTCAGAGCTTCAATGGGACCCTGAACACCCAGTGTGGTCTCTGGCTGGCTAATCAAGACTTTCTATTGGCTTAGACCATGTCTGAGCAGTCTTCTCTGGTGAATACCTCACCTCACTGCCTACCATGACCTACAGCCTGCCCTGCTCCTGTCCTATCTCACCGCCATGACTGGAGCTGATGTGAAACCCCACTCTCTCCTCAGCATCTCCTCTTTCAGGGGAGAAGCTTTGGGGGGTCACACAAAATGTGAGCACAGAAAAGCCCCCATTTTAATTCCAGTGGGTCAGTGAGACCCACAGGTCAGCGAGGGACAGACATCAAGTGTGGGAGGGTCCTGTAGGCTGGAGCTACTGTTCATCTACAGACAGACATCTCAGACTCTCATTCATTGTTTATATATCTGAGCTAAAAGCCCTAAGGGATGGCCCATGCCAATGCTGAGGGAACATCCTCCCCCCCACACACACACACACACTCCAAAGGCTAGTTTAGGGAAAGGAAAGTGGGGGGGGGGATTCCTCACAATACACTTCTGTACTTTGCTAAATTAGAACATTTATTGGGCTGAGAGGGTGACTCAGTGGTAGAGAACTTCCTAGCATGTGTGAGGCTCTGTGTTTGATGCCAGTACCACAGAAAGGAAACAGAACTCTTGGGCTCACAGCTTACAACTCCCTAGGTCTGTTGTTCATTTAACAAACATTCCTGAGCACTTACTGTGAGCGAGGTCTTGCTCATAAAGCCACTTCAGAGCCTGCCCTTAGGAAAGAAGATTAGGAAAGTTCAGAGGGGACAGGCAGATGACAGCACCCAGCAGGCAGACCCTGTGCCTCCACCCGCAGGCTTCTCCTGCCCACCACAGGGATCTCTCTCCTCTCCTCCTCCTCCTCCTCCTCCTCCTTCCCCCCCTCCCTCTCTGCCTTACCCATGCTAAGGAGTTCCTGCCCTCTGAGGGGCCTCTCTGCAGGGACTAGTTTTCTTCCCACTGAGATCATCCTAACTCCCTGTCTGCTGCAACCTGACAGCGGTCCCAGAGGAAGGGCCCCAGACTGCAGGCTCCACTGTTCAGCGTTTGAGGGAACGGGGTGTGGGGTGCTTCAGGGCTCTCATCCAGCCTGCGCCTCAGCTCCAGTGCTGTGGCTCTGATGGATGCATTGCGAAGGCTGTGCAGGCAGCTCAGCATGCATGAGTCTCCAGCTCACCCAGCCTGAGGCTCCCATGGCAAAGCTCTGGGCCAAAGAGGGACGAAGGGCTCGGGCTCGAAGATGACGTTAGGAAAAAGGAATGAGCTGGCATGGCTGTCCCTCCCTCCCTCCCACTCAGCACAGTCACAGAGAAGACCCAGAGACTGTCTGCCAAGGACACAGGCCATCCCCTACATGGGGACAGCAGGATGGTCTCAGATACCCTCTGTGAGCACACATGTGTGTCAGAGTTGTCTGTGAGAGAAAAAAGGCTGAGCTGAGTGGCCCAGGGCCTCCCTCAGCGGACAGCCAGCCTCCTCTTTTCTCCATCACCCCCTCCCCGCCTCCTTTTGGAGACAGGGGCTCACATAGACCAGACTTGAACTCCTAATCCTCCTGCCTTTATCTCCCATACGCTGGGATCACAGGCGTGCGCCATGAAACCTTACTGTTTGTAGTGTTGGGCGCAGAACCAGGGCTCCTTGCATGCTGGACAACCACTCTACCCGCTGAGCCATGTCTCCTCCCTCTTTCCCTCCCTCCATTCTTCTCTTCCTCTCTTCCTTCCCCTCCTCTCCCTTTTTAAAAACTGTCTTTCTGGGAGCTGGAGAGATGGCTCAGTGGTTAAGAGCACAGACTGCTCTTCCAGAGGTCCTGAGTTCAATTCCTAGCAACCACATGGTGGCTCACAAACATCTGTAATGGGATCTGACACCCTCTTCTGGAGTGTCTGAAGACAGCTACAGTGTACTCAAACATAAAATAAATAGTTTTTTTTTAAAGTGTCTTTCCGTATTACCGAGGCTGACTTTCAAATTGTGGGTCTAGCAATTCTCCTGCCTCAACTTTCCAAGCCAGGTGTGTGTCACCACACCTTGCTTACCCAATCCCCCACCTTTTAAAAACGATTTGTTTTATTTGTGCTTGTGTGTGTGTGTGTGTGTGTGTGTGTGTATGTGTGTATGTGTGTGTGTATGTGTGTGTGTGTGTGTGTGTGTGTGTGTAAGTGTGTGTGTGTATGTGTGTGTGTGTGCTGTGTGCACAGTACCTTTGGAGGCCAGAAGAGGGTGGCAGGCCACCTGGAACTGGAGTTCCAGGTGTCATAAGTCACCCAGTGTGAGTGCTGTCAAGCAAGCTCAAGTCCTTTGCAAAAGCAGGAAGTCCTCTTAACCCTTGGGCCACCTCTTTAACCCCTGAGTCCCATTTCTAAGCACCACTATGCTCTTGGTCCCCTCGGGAAGGGTCACAGGCTTGATAGGAAGTAAACCCAGTCAGTCCTCCAGTGCAGGCCACAGGACATCTCCCCAGATACCTTTCTTTTCAACTACATAGCAAGTTCAAGGCCAGTCTTGGCAACTTGAGACTCCCCCCCCCCCCAATTGTTCTTATTGCTGAGGTCTTGACAGGTGTAACTGTTTAAGGGCGGGTCCCAGAAGATTAAGGTGGCCTCTAGTTGAAAGCGGCTGGTCCAGTGTTTGGCAGGAGGTGTGTGCAGGACCAGACACAGCGAGGAGAGCAACACTGAGCAATGACCAAGGCACAGAGAGCGTTGATGCACTTCCGGGACCAAGCTGCTAGAAGCAGGAAGGAAAGAGGGACTTTCTACTGAAAATCCCAAGCATGGCTTCAGGCTCAGGTGGATCCAGGAGCCCCGAGCAAGTCCTCAGGAACGGTTTCTTCCCATGGCTCAGCTCCTCCGCAGGCTCGACATCCGGGAAGAGTTCTCTCTCTGGTAGAATAGTCGATTTTCACTTCTCAGATTCCATTCTACCAGCTCAGGGGCCCCAAGAGAAGGGTGGATCCCTCTCTTCCATGTTTCCCATGAATCTCCTGGGCCTGACAGCTGCTGGATGACCTGGATGAGAGTCCTCTTGGACCAAACACATATGCTTTCCCAGAGCTAATCAGAAAGTCCTGGGGCCAGGATCTGCTGACGGTGAGCCCCAGGCATATTGCACAGAGACAGCTGTGGGGTCAGAGCCCCCCATCCCCACCCCCACCCACACACACTGAGAAACACCTGGGCCCTTTTGCTAAGAAGAAGCCATGGATCTTGGCAGGCTAGGCCTGAGGCGTGGCTAGCTGCCAGCTCCCTTCAAAGCTAGTCTCCTGTGGGAATCTGCATTCCATCAGCTCCTGAGTTGATGCCAAGGCCTAGTGGAGTCGGGGTCCTGAAGTGAGCCCGAAGGGAGCTCCTCCCACTACCTTGGCTCTGCTGCTGGTCTGCCGCATGCTAGGGGAAGGCACTGAGGAAACCAAGCAGCTGGCTATCCTTAGCAACAGAAGGAATGTGGCTAGCCTGTGCACTCGCCAACAGCGGCATCTACTATGTGGGGACAGGGATAGCAGGAGAAGCAGGAGGTCACACTAGGCAACTAGCCGCCAAGGCCGGCTGGGACTAAAGCCAGTTGCTTACTCAAAGGGGGTGGCAGGTGGTAGTTGTCACCCTCATTCTATACAAAGCCCGAGGCCCAGCCCACCACACCATGGGGTTCCCTGCTGCAGGTGCTGCTGGAATCTGCTATTCCTGCATTTACTAGATGGTGTGTCCTGTTAGGGACTCATTTGTATGCTGCCACTAGGGCTCCTTTGTCCACCATCCCAAGATTCCAGTCAAGGAGACACATGGGACCCAGTTCCTTGGGCAGGAGCTGCATCCTCTGTCATTGCTAGAACTGCAGGATGTAGCCGGATCCACGGCTCCCAGGGGCTTGAGTTCCTTGTCCCTTAGCCCCTTCAGCTGCAGAGGGCCTTCTCATGTCCCTGCAGTCCTGTTTATCTCAGTGTCACTTTGGGGTGCTAGGTTCGTCCTTGGAGGGCCTTTCTGAGACCCCGCATCCTCCAGGGCTAGGACTCTATTGTGGGCCAAGTATGTTTCCCCAGTGCACATATGGAAGGCCTGCCCCGCCCAGGACCTCGGAATGTGACTGAGCTCATAGTGACAGTGGGGCAGCCACATTAATCTGGCCTCAGTGATCTTACTCTGAAGCCACTGGGGTCATCTAAGAGAAGGATATAAGCCACGGGCAAATAAAAAAAATATCCATACAAGGATGGGAAAGGAGCCCACCAGCAAGCCAAAGAGAAAGGGCTGAGGAGGAACAGGGGCTGGGTGCTGAGGGCTGGCCCACCTGTCTACGCTGCCTGGTGTTAAAAAGTAAACCATTCTTGGACTGGGGAGGTGGCTTAGTGGGCTGAAAACCTGCCATGTAAATGTGAGGACCTGAGTTCAAATCCCCAACACCCACCTACAACTCTGGGCACGGTGGTGGCCGGGGAGACAGAGACAGGAGGATCCCTGGAGTTTGCTGACCACCAGCTTGTGTGAATCGACAGACTCCAGGTTCCATGGGGATCCCGGTCGCCATCACAGAGCCACAGTGACTGAGGAAGAAACCCAACACAGACTGACCTCTGGCCTCCACAGGCGCGTGCACACCCACCCACTGTCTGAGCCATGTATGTAGTGTGTGTTTGTGGCCCAGTAGCCATGAAGCTGAGGCAGAAGGATGGCGAGATCAAGGCTGGGCTGCATAGCCAACTGCTCTCTCTCTCTCTCACACACACACACACAGACATAAACACGCAGAAGGAAGAAAAAAGAACAAAATAATTATTTTCTTTGTTTGCTTTATTAAAATCCAACAGATGGAACGCCTTGGAAAGCGCCCCAAACTTTCTGCTTTTAGGTAGGGTTTTTCCGTTTGAAACCTTGCTCTTCGTGAACGTAAATACAGGATGCAGGACTCCCTCCGCCCGGGGGATTTTCTGAGGTAGTTGTGTATCTTGGAGATGACAGAAAGGCATGAGGCCAACTCCCCAGGAAGGATGGGGGGGGGGGCTGAGAACATTCCACCAGGGTCATGAGGCTTGTGGAGGGAGGGGTGCTCTTGGCAGGCACACCAAGTCTGTGTTGCTTTAACTCAATACTGTGAGGCTCCCTCTAGCTCTCTGACCATGAAGGGTCCATCTGCACATGTGAGGTGTGAAGGGCCACAGGTGAGGAGGAAGCTGGAGTAAAACATCCGGGATGGACAGGCAATGATTAGGACCCGCCCAGTAGGTGAGGGAGTGTTTTTGGGACCTGTTATCAAGCGGTGGGAGACACCCTGCCCCACCCACTTCACACCTGCATGTTCCCAGCCCTTCTACTTCCCCATTCTGTCCTGGGCTCAGCATGCCCCCTCTGCAAGCCTTATCCAGGGCCTGTGTATAGGATCTTTTTGGAAAAAAGGTCTTTGCTGGTGGTGGTGGTGCAGGTTGGCCTGGCTGGGCTATGGTAGCTATGGTAGCCATCGCTGTGGCCATGTTTGGCAGGGATTCTGGGTAAGATCCAGACTCCATGCATAGCACAGGGCAGGTCCAGCCTCCTTGGTGGGTGTGGGGAGGCTGTGCAGAAGAGAAAGGAGGAGGAAGGGTGAACCCCCTACCTCTTCTTACAGCTGGGAGGCCTAGAACGCATTTTATCCTCTCAGCATCAGAGCCCCTGGTCCTCAGGCCCCTGGCCCCTGGCCCCTGGCCCCGCTGCTCTGGGCTCATGGAGAGATCTTGGTACTGGGAAAGCAGCTGGAACAGGGTGATGGGGGACCTAGGGGAGGGTCTAGCTATCAACCAGTGTTGGTGCATATGTCAGGGGCCTTCAGGGCCTGGCTGTGGGCCAAGTGGGCCCAGGAGAGCAGCCAAGAAATGGCCGTGTGCTCAGTCATCTGAGCTGGACAGATGGCCTGCCCAGGGAACAGCAGGGCCTGGCAGGGGTCTGTTCAGCAGTGGACAGGACAGGCTTTGCTGGCTGCTTCCTTTACCTTGCATGGCAATAGAGTGGGGCAGGATGGGATCTGTGTTTTCCAGAGGAACAGCCAGGACGTGGGGTGGCCAAAAGAGGAGTCTCCCGGACCATATATTCTACCCTGGCTCTGCCAACTCCACCCACCAGGAGCCCTGCAGACCATGATCAGGCCAGCTGGCCAGAGGCCCCCAGGAGATACACCATAACCCACTAGACACCTGATACAATGCACGGTTCATGCATACAGCAGGCATTTAATGTGTGCTTGGTTGTATAAACAGGATGCTTTTCAGTGCTGAGCCTGAATGCTTCCCATTGGCACACAACTGTGAACTCATTCCCACTGGCTCCTCCTTGAGGCCCTTCTTGCTCCTTCTGCATAGGCCTTGCTTGCAGCTTGAATGGTCTCCCTATCCAGTCTTCTACTACTTCCTGTTCCTCCTACCAACTGTGCCCCAGGACCTTTGCACTTGCTGCTTCTATTGCCCAGCACACTCCTCCTGTGTGAAAAGCTCCCACCCTCACTTTCTACAGGTTACTGTGACAGAAGTTCTTTTCAGTTAGGTGTTCCCTCACCACCTTCTATGAAATAGTGCAACACACATGCACACACATACACACATGCATGCACACATGCATGCACACACATTCTTGCACACACATTTCTTGCCCCTCCCACCTGCCTCATAACCCCATGCCTTTATCACTATCCAGTGTTTTCCATGTTTTTACATTCACAGGACAGGGACCATAACTAATTTGGTCACTGATTTGCCCAGGCCTAGGGCAGTGCCTGGTAGAGAAGAGCTCAGGCTGTGTCTAAGGTGCTCCTCTTTCAGGCAGGCCCCAGGCATGGAGGTAGGGCAGAAAGAACAGCAAGAGGTGGGACACAATGTCTCCAAGATGGCCTTCCTCCAGTACTACAAGACCACAGGGTCACCTGAGTTCCCAGCAGCCTGTGTTAACGCTGCAGTGTGTGAGGGGAGGTCGTGAGGCCTAGAGGTACTGCCCTCTGTTCCCCACCTCTCCTGCAGCTCCAGTCCCCTCCAGCTGTAGGTCAAACTTGAGAGGGATGACTGACTCCTCAACATTACCCGATAGCAAAGATCACATCATCAAAAACATCAGCCATGGGCTAAGCAGCACCCAGGAGCAGAGCCAGGGGATCACTGTAAGATGGAGGCCAACATGGTATCCACAGGGAGCTGCAGGCTAGTCTGCATAGCCTCTCTCTCTCTCTCTCTCTCTCTCTTTCTCTCTCTCTCTAATACTTATTCAATGCACTCACACACACAACAACAACAACAACACACACACACACACACACCTAATATGAGTGTTCTGTCCTCAAACACACCAGAAGACAGCATCGGATCCCTTTACAGATGGTTCTGAGTCACCACGTGGTTGCTGGGAATTGAACTCAGGACCTCTGGAAGAGCAGTGTTCTTAACCACTGAGCCATCTGTTCAACCTGACACCCTGTCTTAAAAGCAAGCAAGTAAACAAACAAGGGAACATGGATCTTAGAGTTTTTTTTCCTTTGTTGCCTGGCTGTGTCACTCCAAACAATCCAAAACTCGGTTATATCTTTTTAAAAATATTTTGTTTGTGTTGTCACGAGCAGGCCTGATGCTCACAGAGGCCAGAAGAGGGCGCTGGAGTTATAGACAGTCAAGAGCAGCCATATGGGCGATGGGACTCAAACCCAGGTCCCTTGGAAGAGCAGTCAGTGCTCTTAACCCCTGAACCATCCCAGTCACTCCAAGCTGTGGCTTTGAAATTATACCCAGCACCCACCGCAGCAATCATGTGTGCAGACTCCAGCCCTCCTGTCCCCAGTCAGCACTCATGGTGCACATATGAGCAGTAGTGTAGCCCTCATGGAGGGTGGCAGGGACTGAGGGCCAGAACCCCTAGAACCTTCCACATGTACTTGGGCCGACCTGCTGCTTTCTCTTAGTTTCCATTTCTCCTCTGTGGAGCAGGGATAGTTTCTGTTCCTGTTCTCCCTCATCGGTATATACTACAGAAAACAACACAGGTCGTATGTCTGTCCATCACTGGCCATGCTGTCTCTGAGCAGGATTCCTAGCTATCAGGTGAGGGGCCCTACGGTTACCTAGAGCTCAGGAGTCAGCATGTGGCCAAAGCCCAGCCCTGCCTCAGCGCCCTCTTCCATCTTGTCGCTTCATCCACCAAGGAAGGGTTAGAAGACACTAATGTCAACCCGAGGGTGAGAGTCTGTCCAGTCAGCCTTCGATGTCCTGGCTCTTGTGCCTCCTATAGCTAATATTCCTCCATGGGCTCTACCTCAGTCTGGACGTGGAAATCCACACCAGACAGAAACAGTACAGGGGCAGCCAGGGTACATGGGGAGGTCAAGGGGAGACCACATACCGTCTGTCAGTCCTGGCCCACAGCCTCCTGTACTACCAAATGCCACCAACCTTATTGCCACCACTGAATGATCTGGAACTCTCTACATTCATGCTGTGGGGCTGAGCATTCCGACCACCAGGTATGAGCCACATAGAAAGCCACACAGTTCCTATCTCCAATCACACATGCACACCTGCCAGCCACCTCCTGCCCCCCCTTCCCTCCCCATCAGGACAGGAGGCAGGTGCTGATCTGTCTTCCTGAATGCTTAGCAGAACACCCCTCCTCATCCACCTGGCCTGGTCACCTCCTTTGGCTTTCTGAGTCTTCCTGTGTGTACTGGCTGGTTTTGTGTGTCAACTTGACACAGGCTGGAGTTATCACAGAGAAAGGAGCTTCAGTTGGGAAAGTGTCTCCATGAGATCCAGCTGTTGGTATTTTCTCAATTAGTGATCAAGGGGGGAGGTCCCCTTGTGGGTGGTGCCATCCCTGGGATGGTAGTCCTCTATTCTATAAGAGAGCAGGCTGAGCAAGCCAGGGGAAGCAAGCCAGGAAGTAACATCCCCCATGGCCTGCTCCTACTTCCTGATCTGCTTGAATTCCAATCCTGACTTCCTTCGGTGATGAACAGCAGTGTGGAACTGTAAGCTCAATAAACCCTTTCCTCCCCAACTTGCTTCTTGGTAATGATGTTTGTGCAGGAATAGAAATCCTGACTAAGACAAATTGGTACCAGCATAGTGGGGTATTCCTGTGACAACCTGACCATGTTTTGGGGGAGGACTGTGGAAAGACTTTGGAACTTTGAGCTAGATGATCCATTCGGTGTTAAGAGCTCTGTGGGATGTTGTGTAGGAGCTTGGAAGATAATGTTGAGAATAGTGCAGAAGATGGAGGCCTGGCTTGTGAAATTTCAGAGGGAAGATAAAAGACTCTTATCAGGGCCATTGCTATTTTGGTTGTGAAGATTCTGTGGTTTTGGTTAGCTGGGGCTGAAGAGTCAGATGTGACTAACAAGATACCAGAACTACTAAAGCAAAAACTTTTCATTACTGGTACTACTGATGTGGTTAGCTGGAGCTAAGAAATCAGCGGTGATTAAGAAGAGACCAGCATCACTGAGGTGAAATCTTCTGGGAAGTGTTTTCTGAGAGCACAGAGGCTGTGTTCCAAAGATAGCCACTATGCTTCAAGATCTCCATGCCAAGATCCAGGTCAGAAACTTGTATCTCTGAGCCTCCAGATTAGGAACATAGGTGAGCCTTCCAATTCTGGATTGTAGTTCATTCCAGATGTAGTCAAGTTGACAACCAGGAATAATCACTACACTGTGTGACAACCTGCACAGGGTGGTCACTAGGACACAATGTCCATCTCCCCTTCCTGGTCCCTGTGAGACCCAGGCTGCTCCCCAACAGACACCCTTTTGCGTACAGTCCCACAACTAACCTCCAGTATTGAAGGCAATGTCAAATTATGGCATAATAGGACTGAGGAGACCAAGGCGCGCAGGGACAGGTGAGAGTCAGTCGGAAACTGAATGAAGACTAATCTGGGTAAAGGAGACCATAGAGGGGTTAGAGAAGAGAGCTTGGAGTCTGGGCTGGACCAGCAGAGTGAGTGGAGAATCCCAGCACATTTAGATGGTCGGGCAAAGAGGAAGTGTCAAAGCCAGGTATGAGGGTCACACCCCTGTAATCCCAGCATTTAGGAGGTGGAGGCAGAAGAATAAGAAGTTTGAGGTCATCCCTTGGTGTCTTAGTTATTGTTCCCTTGCTGTGAAGAGACACCATGACCAAGGCGCTTTACAAAAGGAAGCGTTTAGTTGGGTGCTTGCTTACAGTTTCAGAGGTCAGTCTATCAGCATCTATGATGGAGTGAATGACAATGGCCACCATAGGCTCATTTTTTTATTGCTTAGCACTCAGCTAGTGGGGCTGTTTGGGAAGGACTAGGAGGTGTGACCTTGCTGGAAGAGAATGTGTGTCACTAGGGGTGGATTTTGAGGTGTCAAAAGCCCACCCCAGGCCTAGTGTCACACTTGCTGTCTCTGCCTGCTGCCTGTGGGGCAGCTGCTGACCCAGAACCACACCTCTTTCCATGGTGTCTCTTCACAGCAATAGTACAGTCACTAAGACGTGACTGTGACCTGGGCCTTTCTATGCCTCCCCCAGTTCTGGAATAATGGCACTTTATTTATACGTTTTTTGGCCTTTATAGCTAGGCCTTGTTTTGAACTAGCTTGTAACTCATTTGTCCCATTTATATTAATCTAAGCTCTGCCACATGGCTGGTTAGTTACTGCTACTTCCTTCTCAGCCTCCTTCTTCCTCTGGGTCCAGCTGGCTGAATCTCTCATGCCTGACTCCTTCCCAGAATCCCCCCCCCTCTGTGTGTGTGTCCCCAAAAGTCCCTCCTTACTATTCTGAGTTTTTCTTTGTTTTGGTTTTCACTAAAGGCCATTGGCCTCTGAGGTTTAACCAATCAGAAGGTGATGGAGAATACAGTTTACAAAATACTGAGTCAGATCATTCATAAGAATGACCATGTGGAAGTCCACACTGCAGCCAGAGGAACTCAGGATCTGAATACAGAGTGCACAAGAGCATCCTCCAGCATACCACGCCTGCTGGTGGGAAGTGTAGCGGCAGTCAGGCAGGAGTGGTGCTGGCACAGGAACTGAAAGCTTACCTCTGATTTACAATTGTGTGAAACAGAAAACCTCAAAGTCCATCCCTAAAGACACAACCTCCTCCTGATCCTTTCCAGATGGCTCCACTAACTGGAGACCAAGAATTCAAACAGATGAACCTATAGGGGCCATTCTTATTAAACCACTGCACTTGGTTACATAAAAAGTTCAACACACATACACACACACACACACACATGTGCACATACACTCACACACCCGTGTGTGACTATGGGGAAGAGCAGTCAACATCACAGATAATTACTTGCATACAACTGGCACCTAAAAACTTAAGGCTGTGGTGGTTCAGGCCTGGTGGCCGAAGCAGAGCCTGAGACAGGGTGTGGTGAATGGCTAGGAAAACAACACTGGAATGGGCACCAGGCACCGCTGGGCAGACATGGTCCCAGCCAGAGCTGAGACCAGCCTGACCCCATCACAGCTCCAAAAGATGCATTTCCCTCTTTGGGGCGAGCTGTCCAGCACTTATCTGCCGAGCATGATGAATGGTGTTTAGGATGAGCGTGTGGCTGGGAAGACTGTTATGCAGCCCTGGCAACAACACTGCCCACCTCCCAGCATCTGGCTCCACCCCAGAAGCCTGAATCTATCCCTACTCCCAGACAGCCCAGCCATCCTGCCCCCATACCTAGAAAGTCCCAGCACCAGGCTCTGACCAGATCCCGCTCCTGGTGGGACACAGCCTCCGTGCCTTGGGCTGCTGAAATTCTGAATTCTGGAACACTGGGCCCTTCCTTCTCATGAACAGCTACAGGCACCTTAAACTTCTTGATCTGTTTACTGGGCATGGTGGTTCATAATTGCAACACCAGCAGGTGGGGAGGAAGGCTGCAGGATCAAGAGTTGGAGGCCAGCCTGGGCCACACAGCAAGGCCCAAGCAGTCTAATCTACATGAGATTGAGCCTCAAAAATAAAAATAAAGAGGCGCTTGAAAGGGAACGTTCACAGCAGCTCTGTGGTTCCCAATAGCCCCAAAGCAGAAGTAATGCACAGTCTACCAACAGAAGGATGAATTAAAAAATTATGGTTCATCCATACAATAGAATGTCCTTGCAATAAAAAGGAACAAGACCAGCCAGGTGTAGCAGCACATGCCTTTAATCCCAGCCCTCAGGAGACAGAGACAGGCAAATCTCTGAGTTTGACAAAACTAGCCTGGTCTACAAAGCTAGTTCCAAGACAGTCAGAGTGGTTACACAAAGAAACCTCTTTAAACCTTCCCCTTAAAAAAGTGGGGGGAGTGTGAAGAAGGAGTTAGCCTTTGACTAACAGTGATGCAAAATGGCAGTCACCACTGGCTCGGGAGTAAAGGTTCCTCAAAATCTCCAATGGTTGGAAGAACTAGAAGACTAGAGAGGACTAGGCTACGGCACTTCAGGTAGAAGATGACACTAGCAAGGTGGACAGGGGTGATAACTGGGCCTCCAAGAACAATTTATGAAAATTGAATATATAGCCTTAAAATAGAACGTGGGCCAAAGACCCAGAAGCATCTCGTCTGGAAGATTTGTAACACGAGTCCGTAAGAGGAGGTCAACAGGATGGAAAGGCGGGGGATGCCCACATCAGAGTGGTCCTGCAGGAACGTCGGTGCTTGATGATGTCAGAAGAGAGCATGACGCTGCCAGAGCCGCCAGAAGGACAGTGTTACACCACTTAGTCACCAAGGCTCCACCTCCCCACCCTACCCAACCCAACTTTTCATTTGCCACCGTAGTGGATTTTCTACATACATCTGTAGACCTCAAAGTACTGGGGAGGAAGCCTCACCCAGACTTCATCCTGAGACAGTTTCGATACTATATCCTTGTCCCTTTGAGATACCTAAGTTGTGCTGTGTAACATCTGTCGAGTGTAACTGCTGTCTGCCTGGTTGCACTTCTGGAATGAGGAAGCTGTGCTGAAGTCAGTTTCCTTTGGGAGAGGTAGGCACAGCTAAATGTCTGCTCACATTTGTGAGCAGACGTGTCCTACAACACCCTGCTGCTGGCACGTGGCCTGGGTCTGCCCTTGCTGTCCACCCTCCTGTCACAGCTTTGAGGTGGCCCTTAGAAAGATAGGAAGGCTTCAGTTGGTATCCATGGGACTACTGCTGGGGTTGGAGGCACTTTGGCTGCACCCCTGCTTTCTTAAGTGACACCCCATCAAAGCCATCGTCCGTAAACTCCCACCCTTGGCCAAAGCTTAGGCCTCCCTCTGAGACTGGCTACTGGTGAGGAACTTATGTCTCCCTGTCCCCCACTTTCATCAGGGTTGCTGCTCTTCCCCTTGTCCTCAACTCCCTTATTGCCAACCACCACCCAACACGTGCTGTGGCCCAAAGCCATCAGATGGGGTTGGAAGAACCTGGTCTTCCTCGCTTAGCTCTGGGACACACTCGTACACTTGCCACCAGCCATGGAAGGAAGTGCCAGGTCCTTGGTCCTGTTGCCATCAGCCCTGAGCTGTGGGCTCAGGTCTCGAGGTAAACAAGAGCAGTCAGAGGTGACTCGGACCAGCCAGAGCTCAGGATTCTTGGTTGTTAAACCTAGAGAAAGGCCATGCGGAGAGTCCTAAGTGCACAAGGTTCTGCCTTGGTTCCTTTTCCCATAATCCCTTTGCCTTTGCACACTGAAGAGGTTTGGACACGGCTCTCATGTGAGCCTGGCCACCCATCAGGTCTGGTGTGGAGCCTGACAGCTAGAACACAAGGCCCTGACTCTGTGGACTCAGGTTTCAGTGTTGATCCTCAGACCCTCAGCGGGAATGGCGGGTGGGGCAGAGCTCTGTGTCACAAAGTTTGAAAATCAGTGGGCCTGGCCTCCTGGCTCACTGCCATGTTCCTCACTCTGTCCAGGACCATTAAATGTTAAATGTGGTGCAATTTCATGTGTTGAAAAATAAAATAAGGAGCAAGACTGATGCATAATACAACCTGGGCAAACCTTGAACACAGGGTGCTAAGAAAAATATCTGAGAGGCAAGAACTATGTACTTAAAAGAAGTTTCTAGAAGAGGTCAATTGTCAAGTACAGGAAGTGGATCCATGGTTGATGAGACTGTGGGAAGACAGGAAGATTAAACACAAGCCACACAAAAGACCTCTGGGGCAGGGTTGGTAAGGGTGGGGGGGGGACAGTAGGGAGTTCTGTAGGATGTGCACTGTCAGAGGGTAAACTGTGTGATGAGGTCACTGCCCTGGGTAAAGTTTCTTGACAGTTACTCCTGGCAGCAGAGCACTGAGCTGGGCTCACATGGAGAACAGCCAAGGTAGACAGAGAAGCCGGGAAGGTGTAGAACCCAGCCTGCCTGCTCTCAGACACTAGGTGGCTTCGGGCCTGTTGTGCTCTTCAGTGAGGACTCAGTGACAGGGCCACATCCAGATCCTGTCCTGGGAAATGGCCACATCTCTGCCCGCCCATTAGAGGTCCGCTGGCCTGCTCCACATTTCCTCCACTCTGAGAAGTTTCCAGACCAAATAAGGCTGCAGCTCTTGCCAAACTCCTGGCACAGACTGAAATTCCCTGTAAGTGCCAAGCTTGTCACTTTGGCCTGGAACCTCCTGAGGCAGCTGGATGCCCAGCAGCCCACAGAGGCCAGCCCTCTGGGCAATCCTACAGAGGCACACTGGATCCCTGACCAGTCGGGGAAGCACTGTCTTGGAGCTGTGGCCACTTCAGCCCCATACACAGTGGCTTTGCCAGAGAACAGTGCTCATGCCAGCCAGAGACTGGTGAAACTGTCAACAGGTCTGGCATTACACTTTCCATCTCTAACTTCCACACCTACCCAATGAAGTGGGTCCTGTAACGTCCCATTTTACAAAGAAGAAACTGAGGTCCATGTCCAGGCAAACCTGGGGCTGTAGTATGAAGAATAAAGGGCCTTGATACCAAGGAGGCAGGGCCAGGGCCTCCAGGGACCTCCCTAAGAGACCACTCACCTAGGAGGCTGTGTCCCAGTGACCCAGAGCTCACAGGACCAGCAGGGGAGACACCTGGCTGCCTCTTCCAGTTCCTGGGCTGACCTGTCCAGCCAGGCCAGGAGACATTTTTTCAAGCAATCAGACACATTTTCCTAATGAGGGCTCTCTGGGATGAGAAACAGAAACTTTAAAGCCAGCATTTTAATGAAGCAACAGTCATGGTGGGGATCATTCACCAGGGGCCCGTGGGATGCAAAGAAACAGGACAGGCGCTGGCATGAAGACCCGTGTGCAGGGGCCCAAACCACACGTGTTCACTTCCAAGAAAGGTACGGTCATTCTTCCACCCTGCTTGGTAGATGAACAGTCTCAATGTGTGTGTGTGTGTGTGTGTGTGTTTGTGTGTGTGTTACCTGCAAAAGCCACACACTTGTGTGATGGCAATGACAGGGTTAGTACTCCACATCCTCTCAAGTCCCAGCCTGTGCAAGCCAATCTCCTCCTGGAGGGCCACACACAGGAGCTGCTCCCAGTGGCAAATGAGACCCCATCTTTCCCCAGTGGTCAGGGACTCAGGCTAGCACAACCCCCATGCCAGAATGCAGATTTGCTGTACAACAGCAGATGTGCTGCTGGGTTGGGGAAACTGCTCGGTGGGTAAACTGCCTGCTGTTGAAGTGTGAGAACCTGAGTTCAGATCCCCAGAACCCTCGTAAAAGCCAGCTGTAGCGGGGAAAGGTGCCTGCCTCCGAGTCTGACGACCTGAGTGATTCTGAGACCACACCATGGAAAGGGAGGGCTCTCTGCTGCTGGGGGGGCCTCACTCCCACATGCACACTGACCTCTGCAAGTATGCCCCCTGCCCCAACAAAAACATGTTTTAATAAGATAGACAGCTGCAGACACAACTGGATCAGCAAAGAGTCTTTGGCAGCAAGGACCAATACCCAACGTGGACTTTGTTCAGGCAAAAAAGGACTTAATTCTAAAGAATGCTGGGAAGGATGAGCTGGAGAAGTGTGGCTGGATCCAGACTCCGGGCTACTATAACCAGGTCAACCTGCAGCCTCATCCGGAGGTCTGTTTCTCCTTGGCTTCCATTTCTTCTACAGATAGGCTTCTAGGAGGTGGGCAGACGGTCACAAGCCTCCAGTGCAACAAGAGTCAGTATCTTTCCCCAAGTGTCACCATCTGCACAGGGGCAGATCTGCTCAGTCCTGCTGGATTCTGGCCCACCTGAGTCTGCCCTATTTTGCAGGGCAGAGGAGGTGCCATGTGATTCACGCAATGGCCTCCCTGAGCTTGACCCTGGGCTCCATCAGGTCTTATGTCACAGGTCTGGGGGACCAAGCAGCTTTCACTGAGCCCCACCCCCTTGTAATGACACTTATACATGGTACCATAGCCCTACTGCATCTTGGGAAGATCACAGCCAATCATACTTGTGATGCGTGTAGTACCCAGTGGTGCAGCTCCCACACTGAGTGCTGCATTGGTGCAGCCACAGCCATGTCCCCTTGTTCTGCCCAAACACTATGCAAGGGAGCAAGCAAGGATGGTGACTGTGGGAGCGGGAGAGGAAGGAGATGTCACATGACTTTTTCTCGGAGATGGACCTCAGCAGAGCGGTCACCACAGACCAGAGGAAGTCTGTCCAAGTCTAATTGGGTGAACGGGTGAGCACTGGGGCTAGCTTTAGGAGCATGGGCTGTACTGCCTAGAAGTCCCTGGGCCTGGGAGACTCAACAGCAGCTATACCATCAGGAAGTCCCCTTAGGGGGTGTCTGGGCAGTTGCATTATTAAAAGTACCCCCACCAGCCATCTGTTTGTCTCTTAAACAACCACAAGAGGGCAGGGGCCCTTGGAGACTTTTGGCAGGGGATTGTTAAGGAACCCAGTGTCCTGATGTCTTGTGCACATTACAGCTGCTCTGATTCAGGTCTCCGTTGTCATGTCCAACCTGCAGGACACAGCCACACAGCAGAGGGCAAGGACGATCCTGCTCTGGCAACAGCAGAGGTCAAGGTGTGCAGTCACTTGGAGGGGACAGCAGTTTGGGGGGACTGTAGCATGAAGCATGAACAGGCTCCCAGAAGGGAACCCTCAGGTCCAGGCCAGCGAAGCTGTGCTTCCTGTTGCCTGGATAAAAATGATCCCTAGGGAGAGCAGGCAGGGCCCCTCATGGAGCTTGGCTCCGCTGGCAAACGTCCCTCGTGGCCAGGCTTGGGGTTCCCAGCGTCTCCCTGTAGCCTGGGCTGACTGTCCAATTCTGTGGTATCAATCTTCCCAATCTAAAGCTCTATCCTTGTTGCTAAGAAAGTTAGCTGAGAGGGGTCCTCTCCTGCCCACGGATCATGACCTCTCCCCAGCAAAAGCTTTGCCTGTCCATGCTGCCAGGCTGTGTTACACATGGCATCACAATTGGATGCCCTGGGGAGGGGCAGCCACTGCCCAGTCACGGCACGTGCAAGGTGACATCTGAGCCAGAAGTAAGGTATGCTCACCTGACCCAGCAAGCATCCACTATATGCACACTTGAATTTGCAGATAATTTATATTATTTTACAACAAGAGCCTGCGGCTAAAATGCATTTGTCAAAGTTCCCATGAGCAACTGGTACAGAATGCTGGAGAGGATGCAGTCTCTGTGAGGGTGAGCGGTGTGGTACCCTGGAAGGACTCCTTCCCACCAGTCACCAAGCGACAGAGGCCAGGCAATCACAGGCTAGGAGCCTTCTGACCCTGAAGCAGCCATTCCCGCAACCCTACACCACACAATCAGTGCCTACTGTGTCGCTGCAGAAGACAGGATGAAGGTGGCCCTGGCTAGCTGGCCATGCAAGGCACTCACAGCAGTAATGGGGCCTGGCCGGTCAAGGCAGTTACTCTGATGGGAACTAGGCATGTCAGCTTGCAAACAGCACCCTTGCCATGGGAAGACCAGGGACACTAGGTCAAGAGAGAAACGGCCAGTGTAGGACTGTGTCCCCACCTGCTGACTCTGTCCCACACAGCCCTCCGAGGGTGTGACCTCACGTCCCCCTCTCCTTCTCCTTCCTCTTGCTTGTCCTCTGGCTGCTGAGCTCGCCCAGTCTCTTGTCCAGCCTCCGCTGCAGCTGGGCCCTCTTGGCCGGGTCCAGGGCCCTGTCCTTGGTCCCGCTGCCTGCGTAGAGCACTCCTTCCCGGCTAATCCTCTGTCGGGCGTGGGCACGAGCCTTTTCACCACAGCCATGGATCTGAAAGAATACAAGGCTCAGGGTGAGCTGTGGCAAGGGAGGCTGCAGCCTGCCGAGTTGCCTCAGAGGGATCACCTAAAGCTGGTGCAAGCCCACGGACCCGCCCTCCTGCCCTCCCCAGGTCTATTTTTCACAGCTGCCCAGGGAGGGGCATGCAGGTGGACAGACCTCCTCTACCCTGAGTAGATTCCCACTGCTGTGGCTGTCTCCCAGCAAAGGTGTACTGTAGTTCCTTGAGTCTAAGAGTTCACATCAGATCACAATGACCACATCCTCCAGAGGAGCCCTCACCTCCGGCAGATGGTGGCTGAGGCAGTAGCGGCGGCTACAGTGCATACAGAACTGGCCCAGAGTGGTGGTGCTGGCCGAGCACTTGGAGAAGCTGCAGGTGTTGTCAGCCTTCACCACAGCCGACACTAGGGCATCGAAGTCCTCCTCACAGGGCAGAGCCATGGCTGGACCTGGGGAGGAGGGAGGTAGTGCTAAGGCCAGACACTGCAGACAGTGGATGCCCTACCTGCGTCCCGGTGGGATTCACCATCAGCCCAGGATGCCGGCTCCTCACTAAGCTGATAGCCCGCCCGCCCCACTGTCCAACCCAAAGACCAGCCCCAAAGGAGGAGAACGGGGTGCAGAGGACCTCTAAAAGCTACTCTTTCATCTAGAAAAACCTTTGGGGGTGGGGGGCTCCCTGTGACACCAACTGCAGAAACAGAACTCAGGCCAGATAACAGAACCACCAGGGCCAGAAGCTGCCCAACTCAGGCCCTAGCAGAAGCCCTCAGGCTCTCATCCAGGGGCAGGAAGTGCTCCAGTGAAGTGTCTTACTTAGACTGTGGGTGTTCAGAGATCATGAAAAGTTCAGCAACCATAAAAGGCTCCAACACATACACAAGCAAAGTGTGTGTGCCGCACGGCCCTGCTGAGGCCTCTGAGATGAAACAACACACACGTGCTCAGCGCTGCCCCGTGTCACTCCTCAAGCTGCGGCCTCTGAGATCCAGCCACCGCATCACCAGCCGGGTGTTTCAGCTCCTGTGTCTCTGTCCTCACAGACACCAACAGTGGGATGCTGCCAGCGCGCCTCAGGATTTATCATTTCACACGACTTTGGACCGTGTGCATTAGACAAGCATCTAGCCAATTGATTGCAAATTGGTTCTCATTTTAAATAAATAGTAAAATTTTATGTATGTTGAGGAACTTCTAAAACAAATTTTTGACTTATTAGTATATATTTGACTTACATTACCAGACATCTACACGCTCAGAGTCAGGAAAAACTTCCTTAGGTGAAGGCAGGGGATTGGTCACCAGGTGAGGGCCCTGGCCTCCAAGCCCGAGACCTGAGGACGATTTGTGCAATGAAGAAAAACAACTCCCGCCATGTGTGCTGTGGCACGTGCAGCCACACATCCACAATAAATAAATGTAAAAATGTTTCAACAGTGGTGGACTGAGTGAGTGTCAGTGTTTAAGGAACCTCGTTTGTGCCACAGAGAATGCTCAGTACAGAGAAGCAGCAACACACAGTACAGCTCCAAAATGCACACGTGAGCAAACATGGCGGGGGGGTGGGGGGGAGAAGCAGAGAGAACCGGGAGGAGCTGCACGGGCACCGCATAGGCAGGCCCCGGTCTGTCCACCACGGTTCCATATACCTCCTTACACACTGGCAGGTGCTGCAGCATCTGAATACACTAGGGTCAGGTGGTCACTGACTGACCTGACTTTGCAAGGTCTCCTAGAAGCCCCCACACACCTGTGTGCATCTGCAGCCGCTGTCTCTATTGGCTCTCTGTGTCCAGTGATCTCTCCTTCACATGCTAGCGCCCCCCATCCCCCCACCCCTGTGATCTCTCCCTCCCTGGTTTCCTCCCCACTACAGCTATGTAGGATGGAAACTGAAGCCACCCAGTCACTGGCTCCTGCCACATCCTAAGTAGAACCAAGGGGCTCAGAGGGCCGTGGGGAATGGCAGCACTCTCAGTGCGCATGCTCAGGAACTAAGGACGAGCAAGGCAGGGTGGTCAGAGCAGAAGGAGCGTGATGGTGCCTAACCAACCCTCCTATGTTCAGCTCATCCCTTCAGCCAGCCAGCAGTCTATGGCTGGGGCCCTGAAGAGCACTGGCCAAGCAGAGCCTGTCACAGATATGGTTACCTGGCCTCTCAGCTGCTGGGCAGGGCACTGACAGAGTCTGAGCCTTTGCAGAACAGGGGAGATCCTGGGGACTCTGAAAGATGGTAGCCTGAGGCGATCCCAGAACTCCAGGAGTAGGAGGGGCTCCCAGACCACCTAGGCCTTGTGGCAGATTAGCCACGGCACAAACACAGTGCTTTTCCATCTGAGGCAGGGGTCACCCCCATTCAGAATTCCTCCTGTGTCTGGTGGGAGGGTAACACTGTGTCAACTTGCTCTCCAGCACACAGCCTGGCTACAGGAACCATCCCACGAGTGCCATGGCATGCCTGTAGTAGTGCCACACCCCCGAGAGCTGGCTCTGGAGCTGAGAATGGTGTTCTAAGGTCTGGCTCACGGGAACGAGATACCCCAAAGGGAGCTGACCTATGGTCCTGCTGGCAAGGCCTATTGGACTGTTGCGAGCACCCATCCTGTGCCCAGCAGGTCTGTCCTTACTGTGCCAGCTCAGGCGCGGGCTCACCCGGGAATACGAGCGCAGTGCAGGCTGAACGCAGAGCATGCAGTCCGCCTTGGCCCTGACACAGGGCAGAATGGTGTGCTTAGCAGGCCTACAACCCTGAGCGCCTGGGCCTGGGCCTGATCAGAACTCTCGTGCTCTATAGGCCCTAACTGCCTCCCTTCCCCACAGGAAAAGCACTAGTAAACGTGCCAGGCCTTGTCTAAGCCTGCCCCTGCAGGGCTCTGGGACAAGAGAGTGACTTCCTGTAACCACCCCAGGAAGGCCAGGCCAGGGAGACAAGAGTTATGAGAAAAGCAAATCCACGAGGCCAAGGGATTCTAACTGCATCCTGAGGTGGCAGGTGGCAGGGGACAGGAACCACACAGCACCAGGTGCTTGCTAGAGATGTGCCTTTACCTTTTGGTTCTTTTTTCTTTTTCTTCTGAGGAGCCTTCTGTGGCCTCGAACCCACGCCTGGCTGACCCTTGGCTGTCTGGGCCTGGCAGTCTTGCTGCCGCTGCAGCCTCTCCAGATGCAGTGCCTTCAGATCCAGCTGTGTGGAGTCATGTGGCTGCCCGATAGGCTGTTCTCCCGGTGGCTCAGGCTCAGCCTGTGCGGGGCTCGGCGGTGAGGGAGGCTGTGGGGCTACACAGCCAGAAGCAGAAGCAGCAGGGCTCCTCCTGCTCACTGTGATTCGCCGTGCCTTCCCCTCTCCGGTGCTGTCGTGCCTCAGGCCGAACTCCTCAGCTAGCTGGTGGACTCGCAGCCTGTCATGGGAGCTCAGGGATGTGGGAAACTCCAACTGGGCCTCCGTGCTGGCCACAAACTCCTCAATCATAGCCCTGAAGTGCTCTGTCCGGTCTGTGCCTCCAGTTCTGTCAGAGCCATTTGCACTGGAGCTGTGCTGGGACTGGACTTGAGAGTCTGGGGGCTTCTCGCCTGGCTTCCTGCGCCCGTGTCCAGGGGCTGTCCTGGCCTCCTGGCTACTCTCCTGACCACTGGCAGGCTTCCTGACAGAGGTGCCCGGGCACTTGGGTTTGGGGACACGGCTGTGGCCCCGGGAGCCCTCATGGGTGTAGTTCTCAGGGACAATGTCGTCCAGGTACTCAAAGGCTGTGCGTACCTCCCCATGCTCTGTGAAATAATCCACCAGGGTCTTCAAAAAGGCATGATTATTGACAGTGTGGGAATCACAGATTACTGCCACATGCCGCCGGGCACGGGTGACAGCAACATTGATCCGCCTGTCCTCAGCCAGAAAACCAACTTCACCTGAAGAAAAGCCAGAGGTGAGAGAGGCAGAGACCCACAGCAGGGAACAAAATGCCTGTTCAGGGACAGTCAGGACTGGTCACATCATCAGAGCCATGGTAGCCTGCAGCTGCCCCCTTTACGCCCCTGCGCGCACTGCCTGAGTGTGGGCCACATCGCCTCTGAGGCTCACCCACTGCTGACCAATGCAGTTCCACAGTCAGTGTTACCCAGCATGCTCAGCATCCTCCCCACACCTGGACTCGGGAGCAGCTGCTATGCACACAGTACGGAGCTCTGCCAGAGCCATTTTTTCCTTATTTATCTCCAGCCTGCTTCCAAGGCCACTCAGCAAGGCCGCTGACTAGTGCCTGGATGCAGTTTTCTTGCTGTGTGGCAAGGCATGGGCAACACAAAAATCATGTCTCAAAGCTAAAAGACAGGCATGGGGTGGTGCTGTTCCTCTGCCTGGACAGGGTGACTAAGTCACTTGGAGCCCACCATGTCCCAGCCTTCATCCCTGTCACCTGCTCCCTGGCCAGACTAGTCTATTCTCTCTCTCTCTTTTTTATTTTGTTTGTTTTTTCGAGACAGGGTTTCTCTGTATAGCCCTGGCTGTCCTGGAACTCACTCTGTAGACCAGGCTGGCCTCGAACTCAGAATCCGCCTGCCTCTGCCTCCCAAGTGCTGGGATTAAAGGCTTGTGCCACCACTGCCAGGCTTTTTTTTTTTTTTTTTTAATTTATTTTTATTTTTTGGACAGTCTATTCTCTTTGCTGAAATCATGCCCTCCCTTCCCTGACATTCCCAGGCCAAGCCCAAGGCTCAAACGGGGGCTACATACCTTTCCTATTGGACCTGACAAAGGTCAGGATCACAGCCTCCTTCTCTCGGCCTTGGAAGCCATCAACAGACTTAATCTCCAGCTCAGGGTGCTTGTTGGAGAGGCTCTGTCTGAGGAGATCCACCTGAAACAGAAAGCAGGGCGGAGATGTCATCACCCAGCCAGGGGATGCAGGATCCGTCACGCCTGGGAGCCCTGCCCTGTAGAAATGGCCACTGGGTACCTTTCAGTGACTACAACAGCAGCAAGCTGCCCTGAGCGTCCAGGGAGGACACGTGGACAGAGCAGTGTAAGCTGAGCGGGGACGTCACACACTAGGGACAGGGTGCACTACGGCATCTCCTCCCCTCTGGCAGCCTCCTGTGATGCTGGTGACCAGAATGGGGTGACACTGCCTGAGGACCTTGAACTGTGCAGGCAGCAAGCTTCTCCTACCAAACCAGAGGGTGGGGGAAGGGACACAACCTGGGCCTGGCTGATCTGTCATCATGGCCTCTATGCCATCCGGGAATGCTGGCCTGAAACAAGGACACAGTGGGGACCAGGCTGAGGTCAGCCCAGTAGCAATGTGAAACACAGAACTACAGATGGTCTCGTGCAGGTGTCTTCTGGGCCCTAGACCTGGTCACAATGAGGCCACTGTAGCCTGGACTTCGTAGCCAACAAACTTCCCTGCCTTTTCAGCCTCGAGCAGGCTGAGTCCATGACACAGAGACACAAAAGGGGGGCCCCTCACACCTGAAGGTTGTAGGGCGCGATGACGGCAATGTCACCTGCCTGGACCCCAGCATCCACCAGAGCCTGGACGTGCAAAGTGACGAGGCGCACTTCGCCTGGGGAGGAGAGAGGGCAGTGTTCAGTGAGGGCCATACTGCACAGCCGTCACCGAGCTGTGGGAAACACTTCTGCTTGTTTGTTATGAGCACGTCTCACGCTGGGCCAAGGGCAGGGAGCATCCTGGGAGGTAACCAGCTGGCAGGGTCACCAGGATGGCAGATAACGCCATAGGACCTGGGCACTGCTGCCTTAGAGAGATTCTCAACCTAAGATGAACCAGCAGCTGGGTTGGTGTTCAGAGGAATACGGAAAGCCCCCAGTCCAGGAGCCCAGGCCATGGATGCTGCCCTGGCCCTCGAAGTCCAGCCCCACGCCCAGTTCACCAGGAGCTTAATCCTCATCTCTGCCACCCAGTGCCTCCCTCAGAGGGTCTGGAGTGACGTGTCTACTTTATTTTCAAATGTATTTTTATGTATCTGTACATGTGTGTTTCTGTGAGTGTAGCCATGTATGCTTAGATACCTGAGGAGACCAGAAAGAGGCCATTGGCTATCTTGGAGCTAGAGTTACAGGCAATTGTGAGCTGTCCAATTAGAGGGTGCTGGGGCTAACTCTGGGTCCTCTAAAAGAGGACCAATGCTCTTAACTGCTGAGGCACCACTTCCAGCCCATGGAGTGACATGTTATAAAAATCAGTCTGAAAGGACCAGGGAATCCTGGCTTGCAACTCACCCGGGTTTCCCTTGGACTGGCTGTCCTCCTCCTCCAGCTCCAGTAGCCCACAGCCAGCTGTGTCTATGAGCAGCAGGGGGACATTTGTCGCTTCTGTGTCAGCCACACCTGGGAGGTCCCTGGCATAGGGGTGGGTAGTATGTAAGACTGACTTCCTTCACAAAAATACCAGTCCTTCCCATCAAAAACACAGAGGGGCTGCCAGATGGGTCCAGCTCCCAGGAAGGCCCAGAGCCTCTGCCACCCCAAACCCTTAAGAGGACACAGTGGACCAACTGGGGATGGAGCCAAGCTAGACAGAAAGATCAGGGGAAGCAGGAGGCTAGGTCACTCACTCACTTCAGGAGGTGCCCTGCCACAGAGGGGTGGGCTGTGAGCTGCCCGCGGTACATGGCCTCCGAGGCCCAGCGCGAGATGGCCTGGTGCATCCGGTACTGCACCGCCAGCATCCTTACCACAGCAGCACCGTGTTTCTCTGCCAGGCGCTCCATCAGGCTGCGGGACAGCCCGGCCAGTGCTGCCCTGTGCCCGAAAGGGAAAACAAACGAGTGCTAAGTCCAGATGTGACACCACAGAGGAGGGAAATGGTCCTCAGTCTAAGAGGGCCTAGCACTTCCCTGGCTTTCCCTAGGACGAGAGGGAAAGCTGGGCTGAGCTGCAGTGTGCAACCCAAACCACCAGAACCTAAGGACACACCCGTGCCCTAGAGCAACAGGCTTGGCAGCAGGCAAAGGTAGGAGGGAGATTGGCTCCAAGGAGACACTTTGCTGCCTAGAAGACGGGAGAAGAAACATGAGCCACCATCTGCAGCGGCCTCGAAAGGCAGGGAATCTGACACAGATCCTCCCTGAAGCCTTCAGACCAGGCAGCTCCTTTCAGAACCAAGGCCCCAGCACTGTAAGCCACCACCCTGCACTGCTTCTAAGACAGAAACATGTTTCATGGGCACTGGGAAGGATGCCTGGACCCAGGACTCAGGAGCTCATGAATTCAATGGCACCTTCAGCTCCACAGTGAGTGCAAGGCCAGCCTGAGTTACTTGAGACCCTGTCTCAAAATAAACAAATCAAATCCAAATGTGTCCCAGTGGGTAGCAGCCGCCATTACAGCTGGCCGACTCAGCTGAGACCATCGCAGGCCCACACTGTCCAGGAGTGGATGCACTCCTTCTCCACAGCTCAACATTTCCGCCTGATCCAGAGGAGAGTGAGACCCGAGGGCTTAAGCACAGTCCGAGGCTACCCACCCATGGAACCGTTGGCACAGCACCTCTCCCCTCGCTGAAATGTCCACGACCATGAGAAGCGCCCCCATCCCATCTCAGAGTGCCCCTGAGAATTTATGAGGTCCTTCAAGTTGAGAATCAGCCGATTCTTTCTAAGTACTTGTTTTACTTTAGTGTGCAGGGCTCTGCCTGTACTTATGTTGCTTCTGTATCCCACATGTGCCTATGGAGGCCAGAAGAGGGTGTTGGGTCCTCTGGGCCTGGAGTGCTGGGAAGCAAATCTGGGTCCTCTGGACGAGCAGCCCGTGCTCTTTAACTGCTGAGCCCTGGGATTCAACTGATTCTTTAGGACCATTGTCACCAAAGTAACTAAGGCCAAAGACAGAGCATACCATGCCTATCACACCCCTACAAACGGGACACACATAGTCCGTCTTTTTACAGGCACAGCCCACAGTCCACCCACAGCTCCCTAGAGGATAGAGCCATCTGCTGTCCTACTTAGAGAAACATTCCCTTGCAGAAGTCACCAGGCACACACCATGAGCCTCCGTACTCCTGCCCAGAGGCCTGCTCTTCCCATCAGGACTTTCCTGCTACCCATAATCCTCTACTCTCCCACCTCAAAGACCTCCCTCCCACCAAGTCTGATTCTGAGGGACTGCTAGAAGCACCTTTTTCTTCAATAACCTCAGCATCCCACCTCCAAGGCCACCACTCCCTCTGGGAGGGTCCACACAACACCTTTCCTAGCAATTCTCTTACTACCAGATACTTTGAACACATAAAGAAAAGACACAATTTCATATTTAGCAGAAACTAGATCAAAGCCTCCTCAGCTGCAGGGAGGCCACAAGCAAGGCCGAGGACCCTGGCTGCTGGAGGCGTCTGTTCAGGGTGACGTATGTGTCAGACCTTGTACACAGGCCCACAGTGGGCTCCCTACATGGGAAGACAAGCAGATGGACAGATAACCACATGACACTGTTCAGGCGGAGAGAAACCCCGTGAACCTCAAATAGGGTCAGAGGGTACCATCTGAGCAGAGTGTGCGCAGAAACCCCCTAAGGGGCCATCAGAAGGAAGGGAGGGTTACCCAGGCCCAGGGGGCAGTGGTTCAGACACAGGGAACTGTTGAGGTTGGTCTGTTGCTATGGATTGTAATGTCAACACTGGTCCCCAAGCTCTGGCTACCCACGGGGACAAGGAACTCCTCCCATACATCAAGTGATGCTATGTGACCGTGCTCCTTAATTTAAAACTATTGGTTGAATAAAGATGCCTATAGCCTATAGTTAGGCAGAAGAAAGGTAGATGGAGTTTCAGTTCTTGGGCTTGGGGTCTGAAGCAGGACCATGAGGGGAAGAGAGAGAAGGAAGAGAGAGGAGACGCCATAGGGTAAGGAATGGTGAGGGCTGGCCGGCTGGAGGTAAGAATGGCCCAGGGGAACATGGTCAGTCAGATCTCATGGTTATTGACTGAGAAGTAGACAAAATAGCACAGAGCTGGACTATCTGCCCAGCTCTAGTGCCGGTAAGGCTTATTATAAATATAAAAGGTTTGTGTCTTTTATCTGGGAGCTGCATGGTCTAAGGTTGGGTAGAAACCCCAAGGGTATTAAACACACATTACAACAGAGAACAGCGACGCAGGGGCACACTGAGACTGAGGAGGCCGGCGTGGCCAGGCAGTGAGCGGAGGAGTGTGGAGGTGGACGTGTGCGGAGGTGGACGTGTGCTAGGTGGACGTGTGCGGAGGTGGACGTGTGTGGAGGTGGACGTGTGCAGAGGTGGACATGTGCTAGGTGGACGTGTGCGGAGGTGGACGAGTGCGGAGGTGGACGTGTGCGGAGGTGGAGGTGGATGTGTGAGGAGGTGGACGTGTGCGGAGGTGGATGTGTGCGAAGGTGGACGTGTGCAGAGGTGGATGTGTGCGGAGGTGGACGTGTGCGGAGGTGGATGTGTGAGGAGGTGGATGTGTGCGGAGGTGGATGTGAAGAGCAGCCAGCAGACAGGCTCAGCCCGGCCCCACCACACGTCCTGTCGAAGGGCTAACAGCCACAGTGCGGAGCCCACGCAGGCTGGGAGCACGGAGAAGAGATGCAGCTGTGAGCCATGTGACAAAGGCTGTCTCTGTGGGACAGTAGAGAGCGCAGGGACAAGCCAGCAGAGCAGGCAGGCCAGGGTCTTACTTGTGAGAGACCGTGGTGGGGGGCAGCTGTTTGTGGTCTCCAGCTAGGATGCACTTCGGGGCCTTCAGCAGGGGGATCCAGCAGCTGGCTTCTAGGGCCTGGGCGCACTCGTCCACCACCACCACATCAAAGTAGTCTTCCGGCAGCAGCTTCAGAGGGCCGTCAGGAGATGCACCTGGTAGGAAAGGAAACCAAGCTGGCTCACTCATTTTTGCTTCAAAACTTAAGTCTTATACTAAATCTACAATATAGAGGTCGTGGGGAAGGCTCAGTGGATAAAGGAGCTTGCCACCATGGCTAATGACCTGAGTTCAAGCCCTAGGCCCGCATGCTGGAAGAAGAGAACTGTCTTCTACAAGCCGCCCTCTGACCTCTACGCATGTCCATCAACATGAAGTGAATAAAACAATCTCCTATTTGGGATTTCAACTAAAATTTATAAGGGAGATGAAAAAACCAAGTCCTAGCAGACGTTAAAGTGGACAAGCACACAGGCATAAGAGGAGGTCTGGGGGTGCACATCTGTGACCCCAGCGCTCAGGAGGTACAGGCAGGACGGTAAGGAATTCGGGGCCATCTTCTGTTACAAACAAGTTCGAGGTAGCCTGAAGCCACATGAGACCCAGTCCCAGAAAAATGTCAAAAAACTAGGGACTGGAAAGATGGCTCAGCAGTACTGCTCTTGCAGGGGACCTGAGTTCAATTCCCAGTACCCATGGAAGGTGACTCACAGCCACCCATAACTCCAGCTCCAGGGGATCTGATGTGTTCGACTATCATAGGCACCTGCACGCATGTGCATATATGTGTAATTAAAATGAGTCTTTAAAAAAATTTAAAAGGCAAAAAGCAAACAAATCCCAAAACAAATGAGACCACTTCACCATGATGGCGACAGAACCTAACCTAACACTCACAGAGATTCAAAGTAAGAGCTGGGTCCTAAGACAGCACACGATTGTACACTTGCCACTCCAGATCTCCAATATTGTCACTGTCACAGAGCATGTGGTGACTGAGCATGCAGAACAGGCACCCAGCACCCTGACTGGACAGACGGTCACAACACTCCCATGGAATACACACAGAACATTCTGGAAGACTAGAGAAGCAAGTCTCACTAGACCAGTCAAGTCAAGGCATCACGTGGAACTGTAAATGATCCACATGGAGCCAAACTGTAAGCCACATCAGAAAGGCAGCACAGGAATCCCCAGTTATTTGGAAAGCACAAAACACTGCTATGTAATTGAGTCAAAACAGAAACCAAGCCTTCACAACATCCCCTCTCCCCAGCCACAAGAGCAAATTAGCATTCTGAAATGAATGAAAACCAAGACATAAAACTTAAGAGACGCCACAAGAAGAGCTAAATGCCCGTGTGAGAAAAGAAAGGGAGGGTGTGATGGCACACACTTACAATCCCAGCATTCAACAGACTGAGGCAGGAGGATCACTTGGAATCTGGGGTCAGTCTGAGCTACATAGTAAGTTCCAGGCCAGGCCAGGTTACAGAGTGAGCCTTTTCAAAATAAGTCAGGAAGAAGAGTGGAAAAGATGGCAGAAGGAACAGAGTTCAACTCCCCAGAGCCCATGTAAAAAGCAGGGAGGGGCTGCACAGGTGCCCAGAACCAAGCACTGTCGGGGCAGAGCAGAACTCCTGATGTCTTCCTCTGGCCTCTGCATGGGCACACATACCCGTGCACACATACACACACACACATTCTCTTTCACTCACTCACACACACATACACAAAACAACAACAATAATTAATTGACATTGATTTTGTAGTTACAAGACTCCCTACAAAGTGAGTCCCAGGAAGACAGCAGCCGCTACAGACTCCAGGCCAAGGCTGTCCCGGCAGGAGGCTACACTCTTACCTGTGTTGGTGGCCAGGACCACATCTGCCGCCGTGAGGCTCTGAACTATGGCTGCCTCTTCCCTCTCCTTCAGTTCCTTCCTTAGCAGCTTAATTTCATTTTGAAAATTACTTTTCTCCCTCTTATCCTGGGTCTTTTTGTTCTTGCCCTAGGAGAAAAATCTATAATTACTCCAACCAGACTCTGCACTCCTTTCCAGTACGCTGCTCTCAGGCAGTCAGCGAGGCAGCTCAGCGTGGTCCTGAGCTGGCACTAAACAGCAGAACCATTGCGAAGGAAGCACACAGCTACCTAAGTGCCTCACACCCCACCTGCCAGAGGCTGGAAGGGACAGTCACTATAGCTGTGACCATGAGCAACAGATAGCTGGTGTTCGTGACAAGAAAGTACCAGCTAGGACTTGGGTGGAAACTTCAAGAGCCTGAGCTTGTGGGCAGCTCATGTGGGCGGAGCGATGTGGTGCGCTGTCTGGGCCCCAAGCAGCACGCTTAGCCGTGTCCCCCTCCGTGCACACCATCACCCCAGATTGACACCTAGATCTGCATCACGCAGCTCCATTCTCCCTAAGAGCTGGTGGACTCCCGTCCCTGGCATCCTCTCTGCTGCCATCATTTCACGGTGCTGAGGGCACACGGGAGCACCCGGAGGGGCAGAGGAATTGCCGACGGGGGAGCACAGTCCAGCTCCGGAAAGCAGGGGAGGATCGGGCAGCTATGTGAACCACAGATCCGGTTTATAAGCACCGCCCTCTGGAACTGAGCCACTCTGCATGGAGCCACTGCACCTTGCACTGCAAGGCCAGGTGTCCTGGTACAGGAGGTAAAATGGGCAACAATTCTAGAAGGGACTAGGACTTTTCTGAGTACTTTTCATCTTGCCAGGTCCAGGCAGCCCATCTGCAGTGCTGGGGAGGCACTGAGGAAATGATTGCTTCTGCTGGTTTTCCTTCCAGCTCTGGAGAGAAAAGCTAGGGGTATGCACACACCGCACACCTTCTGCCCTGGGCCACCTGAGCCCAGGACACACGTTCTTCAGGAGGCTCCCTCACCTGCTCCGCACTTCTGAAGCACCTACTAAATGCCCAGTGCAACTCTCCATTCGTGGCAAGCAGTCCAAACTAAAGAGCAGTCCAGTGTGTCCCAGGAAGCCTAGGCTGGTCTTGACCTCACTATGCAACTCAGGATGACCTTGAACTTCTGTTCCTCCAGCCTCTACCTCGCAAGTACAAGCATGACAGGCCTGAGCTGCCATGCTCAATTTTATGTGGTGTTAGGATTGAACCCAGGGCCTTGTGCAGGCTAGGAAGCCATGATACCTGAGCCACGCCCACAGCCCTGGATTAGAAGGGACTAAGCAAACAAACAGAGGCAGAAGGTAGGCAGGAAGAACCTGGGACGAACAGAACATGCGCTGCTTAAAGACTACAGCTCAGACAAGCTCATGCCAGGGACCCCGGCTCCATGATACCTACAAAGACCTGGTCAATGTCCCTTCTGATGTCAGCAACAATCTGAGCGTTGTCACTGCGTGCCAGCACTGCATCCAGTGAGTGCTGCTGAACGGACTCCAGGAGGCGGGCAGGGTGACCCAGGCGCAGAATCCTCTTCTTGCACAGAGCCAGACGCTCCACCAGGTTGTCCACAGCGATGTTGGAGGGAGCACAGCACAGAACCTGGAGAAGCACATAGTGAGGCTTCTAGCAACTTCTTTCCTAATTAAAACCACATTAAACCAGACAATAACCCTTAAAGGACAGATAATGCACATTGTAAGGTGACAGAGCAAACATACGGTGCCAATGGTGCATGGCATTCAACCCAGGCCACATCCCAGAAACCAGAACCCAGAGATCCGCAGCCCATGCATCCCCCAGACACTGAATGCTTCCAGCTGCCCTTGATGGCACAGAAGATGCCAAAGGCCACTAGTGCAATGGCTCACACCCGTGACTCTAGTGTTCCGGAGGCCGAGGCAGCAAGGTCAGTATGGGTTCAAAGCCAGCCTGGCTACACAGTGAGGACAGGGAGGTAACAAGGAGGAGGCAGGGGAAGGAAGCGGGGGAAAGGAGGGAGAGAAAAAGGGAGAGGAGAAGAGAAAGATGGAGAAAGAGAGAGAAGGGCAGATGAGAATAGAAGAGAGGGAGAGGAGGAAGAGGGAGAGGGAAGAGAGAGAGGAGAGGTTGAAGGTAGACTCAAGTGGAGGGACACCAGAGAAGCCAGGGAGATTTCGCTCCCTGATTTTGGTCATTATTAACCCATTTCCTTTTCCCAGCTCCTGTCTCCCAGGGTTTTGGTTAAGTGGCCAGCACAGCCCGAGTTCTCGGCTTTGGCAAGCTTTCACCAGGCAAGAGACCAAGCGTCCTCCCCAGCAGCGGGCGCTTTGGGGGCGGAGCCTATACTTGCAGCTAGCCAATGGTGTGGGTTCTCCCACTCCCAAGTTTTGGAGTTGGCAATCTATGAAACACATCTCACTAGTAACTTCTGGATTCTATACCTTATCTACCTGTCTTCCTTGCACAGTGCAAGCAATGTTGCATTGTATTTTGAAATTGTAGCCAGTCTATGAAAAGTATGGAGACCCATCCTGCGAGGTCAAGAGAAACCTGTTGGCTTTCTAACCTAATGGCTTCTGACTGGGACTTGAGAGCGAGTGCTCTTGGGCATTTTAGAAACCTCAGTATCATGATTTAGGCTCAGACATCTCATCCCGAGGTGAGGAAATGCGTCCAAGAAAGGAGCACCCCCACACGGCTAACTCCAGCATTCTAGAGTCAGCTCCCTGTGCACAAGCACAGCTCGGGTGCCCTCCCCTGTTCTATGCACTGGAGGCTGCCATGGGCAAGCTGGCCATGTGTTTCTCTCCTCAGCTCCAACAAATTAAATAAACCCTTTTTGCTTTAAAAAAAAAAAAATCCAGCATGTAATCAGGGCCCCGGCATTGCCTACAGCACCGACCATCTTGTCTGACAAGACAAGGGGGCTCTCTCTGATGGGCTCCATCTTGCTTTTGTATCTGCAGAGTGCAGTCCCCAACACCCAACTCCTGCCCCATGTGTTCTGTCTCTGTGACGCCGACACACCAGCCTCCCTGCACACTGACTTGGAGGCACCAGTGAAAACCATCCCATCAGCTCCCATCAAGAAGCCGACCTCGCCAGCTTTTCCTGCCAGTTCCAAACTTCTACAAAGGCACTCTGGTGGAAACCCTCACGGACACAGACTGGGGCAGGTCTCCCTGCAGCTCTGAGGAGAGGTGGCTCTCCCAATAATCCTCAGGCTCATGCAGTCGCTGCTGCATAACCAGGCACAGCTCTGTTTCCTGGTTACCTTGTCTACACGATGAGTCCACGGGTCCCCAGCACTCAGGTCACTGTGGAACGCATGGAGGATCAGGGTGCCCCACACTGATAAGGGTGAACGGTAGCATGCAATGGCGCTTCATGCCTCATAGAGGCAGGAGGGCACGCATGGCACAAGTGTATCTTGTGGTTTAACTGTACATCTGATTAACTGTAGTCCCACCATCTGCCTTGACCTGCTTCAGGCTTTTCAAAGGTCAACTCCACACACCACTGTGAACCAAGACTCCGAGCAAGAATATAGGCAGCATGCAGACTGAGGGAGCCTGGCCACACAGGCTGAGCGAGCTTCAGGGCTCCCGCGCCTGCGCGTGCATCCAGACAGCTGCTCCTGGTTTGTGAGGCTAAGGGAGACTGCAGGGTACAGCAGCTCAGTGCGCAACCTGCAAACGTCCTGTGCCAGTCCTGTCACAAAATACACATGCTGGACTGTGAGGGGACCTTACGAGTGAGGAGCATGACAGGCCTGGCGCTACAGGGCTGAGAAGGAGGGAGGACCCTCTGCCCACCTTTAAGCCTTGCTTCACAGCTTGAAGGATAATTTCCACGACAGTTGTAGTTTTCCCAGTGCCAGGAGGCCCGTGGATGATGGCAAGTTCTTTCTGGGCCAGCGCAAAAGACACAGCTTCTTTCTGGGAAGGGTCCAGGGTCGTGTTGTAGAAAGTGAGCGGGGCTGTGGGAGAAGCGCCATTGTCAGCAAGCAGGAATAAGAAATGCACAGAATAGGCTGGACCCCAGGCTAAGGTGTACAGCACAGAGATGCTGTTTTACCATTCTTAGACAGGATCTCACTATACAACCTTGGCTGGTCTGGAGTTCACTTTGTAGACCCATCTGCCTCTGCCTCTGCCTCCCAAGATCTGGGATTAAAGGTGTGCTTGTATCTTTTTTGTTTGTCTAAAACAAAGTCTCATATAGCCTAGGCTAGCTTCAAACTCTCTAAGTAGCTGAAGACAACCTGATTCTTCTGATCTCCTGCCTCCACAGCACTGGGATTAGAGGCTCCACCACCACACCTGGGTTAGTGGTACTCGGGATCGAACCCAGTGCTTCATTCGTGCTGAGCCAACACTCTAACAGATGAGCTATCGAGCCAAGTCCTAAGTTTCAAAACAAGAGTTTTGAAACAGAGTCCAGGAACAGGAAGCAATACCCAGCCTGCTGTTCAGTTCCCCTCTTAAAAAAAAAAATCTGTTGTGGGCACATACATGCGTGCGTGCGTGCATGCGTGCGTGTGAGACATCTGAGACAAGGTCTGTTCACTACTCTGCAGGCCAAGTCAGCTGGCCTCTGAGCTTCCAGGAATTCTATCTCTGCCTCCCATATGATGTGGGGGTGCTAAAATTAGATCCAGGAAGACTACTTGGGTTGTGGGGATCTGAACTCAGGTTTCCACACTTACACACCAGGCGCTTTACCCACTGAGGCGCCCCAGCCCTAATGATCTCTTCTGTTCGGCTCCGTCCCAGTGTCCACCCAGAGACACCCAACAAAACATGAGTGCACCAAGCTCTTAGGAAAAGGGTGCTGACCTGGATTTGTGAGGCAGCGAGCCTGCAAACATCGTAAGAGATGATGAGGGGCAAAGCATGGGCCATCAAATCTCAAAATTCTGGTATATTCCACAGCACACACCATGATAACTAGATAAGAGCTACAATCAGGACACACCAGCCCTTAAAGATAGATAATATATCTCTGAGGCGAGTAAGGTGACACACGTCCATACTCCTAGTACTCGGGAGTTCAAGGTCATTCCTGGCCGTGTAGACTCAGACTAAGACCTATCTTTAAAAACAAAGTAAGAGCACAACTTCAAAAGTGTGGAGTGGTGTGGAGCTGAGGAGATGGCTCCGTGAGTGAAGTGCTTGTCACACAAACAGGAAAACCCCATCTGGGTGTCCATCCTCACATAACAGCTGGGCCCAGGGAAGTGCGTCTATAGTCCCCGGGACTCACTGGCCGGGCAGCCTAGCTTGTCAGTGAGAGACCCTGCCTCAAAACTGAGCTGGAGTCTGGAGATGGCTCCGTGGGTAAAGCTGCTTGTAGCTGCTATCTAGTTATCATGGTGTGTGCTGTGGAATGTACCAGAACCTTGAGGTTTGATGGCCCATGCTTTGTCCCTCATCATCTCTTCAGCTGTTTGCAGCCTCCCCTGATCCTGACAATCTAGTTCAATCTCCAGAACCCATGTAAAGGAGGAAGGAGAGAACCAGCTCACAGAATTGTCTCTGATCTTTGCATGCACACAACACACATGGGATCAGTAAACAGATAAAAGACAGAGTGGAGAGGGTCTGAGGGAGACACCTGATATCAACCTCTAGCCCATAACCACAAGTACACAGTGTGTATCCACACTCACACAAACATGTACACACACACACACACACACACACACACACACACACAGAGTGGTGGTATACACTCATAGCCCCAGCACTTGGGAGACGGAGGCAGGGGGATCAGAAGTCAAAGGCCAGCCTCAACTATAAGGGAAGTTCTGCAATGAGAACTTCTTCAGAGAGTCCAGAGAATATGGCCTAGAGCCTAGAGGCACATCTGAAGATGTCGAGAGATTTCAAACTTAACGCAAACTCCTGCTAAAACAGACCAAGGTAACAATGTCCTGCATCATTTCAGGTAGGAAAATGTTAAAGCTGGAGAGACCTCTGAGTAGTTAAGAGTGTGCACTGTTCTGGCAGAGGACCCATGACTGCTATGCTGGGCAGTTCATAACCGCCTCCAACTCCAGCTCCAGATGATCCAATGACCCCCTCCTGATATACCTCGAGCAATGCAATGTTCTCTCTCTCTCTCTCTCTCTCTCTCTCTCTCTCTCTCTCAAACACACACACACACACACACACACACACACACACACACACATACACACACACACACTACCTGAGGAAATTAAAAATCCTCACCTGTTTCCCTAGTGGGACTGGGGGTGGAGCCACCCAACAGGACATCTATGAGTGCAGATGCCGGCCCGGAGTGGCACTTCTTCAGTGTCATCAGTGCTCTGTGAGGAACCAGAGCCAAAATGAGGAGCTCTTTGGGAGAACAGTTCAGGGACACCATCACCTGAGAGCACCCCGAATCTCCTTAGCAGACAGGCCACTCCCTCCCTCAACACAAGTAAGGGTGCCCATGAGTCCCATCCAAGGAAAAAGAGCACTCACTTTTTCAGGCGTTTGTAGGTGACATCGTTGGCAAGCTTCAGCAGTCTGTAGGTATTCTCTCTGTCCAAGTTCAACTGGAAATCATGGGACTCATCAAAGGCCACTGTGACTGACTTTTGGGTAATGTGGGTCAGGACCCCAGTGGCCAGTTGGCTGTTTTCATTAGTATCATACAGACCCACAATATCACCTGCAAAAACCAAAACCAGCTAACTATTATGGTATGTGATCATTTCCGGTATATTTCAGATTATGCATCTATTTATTTTATCTGAGTGTTATGGTGCATGTGTGTGGGTCAGAAGACACCTTGTGGCAGTTGGATCCCTCCTCCCACCATGTGGATCCTGGGTACTGAATTCAGGTTGTCAACCAAGCTTGGTGACAAGCACCCTTTCTCCCTGAAGCTAACTCATGTGTAGTGTGAACTTCACCTGTGCCTTGTATTTAGATAAACAAAAGGATACGACAGGAGCACGCCTGGGGCAGAAGCTGAGCTGTGTGTCCGGCTCCCCACACCCCACTCATCTCAAGGTTGCTCCTGAGGCTTGAGACTGTCCTTTAGACTGACAATAGCCACGTCCCTTGATTTGGTCAACAGCAGTGTCCACACCTCACCAGTTCAGCTGCTGTTCCACACTGAGGCCCCGTTCCTGTGACCACCCACCCCCCATCATTCTCCTATGGCAGTCACTTCACACAGGTTCAGAGAGGACGCTGTGCGTGCTCGCTCCATCCTGTCCCTCAGTCCTGACAGTGGCAGGCACTCCTGCTCCCATCCACCAAGGGCGCAGACTGAATGTAGCTCCTTTAACGAGATCAAGACATCAGGTTCTTGGTCTGACACCGACCAGCAGGTTCGCTCTTCCCACTCCTCTCATCTGACCTCCAAACCCTGCAGGGAAACTGAAAACTGTTGGGACAAGAGGCTAAGAAGTGCAGTGCAATGGCCCAAGTGCTTGCTCGGCATGCCAGAGGCCTCGGGTTCTACCCCGGGCACTGCAAAGAGAAAGCTGCCAAACCGGGCAACCAAAAAGCAGTACATTAACAGTCGAATGTGGCAGTACATACCTGCAATCTCAGAACTCAATAGGCAGAGACAGAAAGCTAACTGCAATGTCTA
This sequence comes from Apodemus sylvaticus, assembly GCF_947179515.1. Taxonomy (NCBI): domain Eukaryota; kingdom Metazoa; phylum Chordata; class Mammalia; order Rodentia; family Muridae; genus Apodemus; species Apodemus sylvaticus. Next base: position 59,643,953 of record NC_067472.1, on the reverse strand, counting down.
GGGCAGCCTGGTCTACACAGAAAGGTTCAGATGGACCAGGGCTATACAGTTAGTCACATTCCTGTCTCCAAAAACCAACAAAGAGCCCAGTATGCTGGTGTAGATCTATAATCCCAGCACCTGGGAGGTAGTGGCAGGGAGATTACGAGGTCAAGGCTCCAAGTCATCGTCTGCTACACAGGAAATTTCTGACCCTGTCTCAAAGCAACAACGAAACCAGCTATGCTGATGGTGGAATTTGTAAGTAGAAGGTTTTCACTGCAGTACCTCAGACTGTCTGCGTCAGTCCTCCAGCCCTTGGGAGAACACGACCCCCAGCAATGGGCACTACCAGCCCACACTGAACACCTACCAGAGGTGAAGCTATTGCTGGGAAACACCATCGCAGGTCCAAATTTCCTGGGCTCCAAGGTGACCAGCCGCTGTCCATACAGCCCGGTGCGCTGACTGGATACCTGGAGCTTCAGCAAACACACCCCTCGGCTCTGAAGCTCTTTCAGAGAACTGTGCTCCTGCCAGGTCCTAGAAGACAGCAAGGGTAGCAGCTTCACTGTGTGTGCCTTCTCAAGCAGGAAAGGACTTCTGCTTAAGTATGCCCCAGAGGAACTCTGGATCCGTTCCACTCCAACCCTACCTCTCCCACAGCTCCCAGGACAGCTAACATGCTCCAGGTCAGCCAACAGAGTCTTATCATGTCTCTTTGTCTTCTGTCAGTCTTTTGGGGCCCTCTCATTTATACCTGACTCCCTCTCTGTTCCTTACCACCAACACCCTAACTGTGGTTCAAGGTCCTAGTTTGTCTTGAAACAGATCACTTCACTGTCACAGCAACCACACAGTGTGGGAATCACAGACAAAGTGTGGGAAAGCCTAGTACATAATTCCATAGAGCAGCAAAAACTCTCACTCATCATGACTGACGGACTCTCAAGCCAACCAATGGTCGCATCTGTAATTGCCAGACTGGCTCCACTGGTTACCCAGGGCCAGTTACCTCACCAGCCTTTGTCTATCCTTAGGGAAATGCATTACAGGAACTGCACTGTGGGATATAGACGTGGTGGCTCCGTCTGTTGCAGGCCTACAGATATTCTCCTCAAACAAGATGGCTCTTCAGGAATGCTCGGGCATCATACATGACATAGGTTTCATCAACTTTCCTCTAGGAAGCTGTTCTCAAGCACACACCCCTCCCTGTTCCCGAGGACAACTTGCCCCACTCTCCCATCTAATCCTGTGAAGTCTCTTTTCTTTTTTTCTCTTTTTTTTCCAGGGGGTGGGGGTGGGGTCACTACAGGATCTCCTGTAGCCCGGGTTGACTTCAAATTGGCTATGTAGCCAAAGATGACCTTGAACTCCCGATCCTTTTGCCTCGACGCCCCGAAGTGACGCTGCTTTGCAGTCTTCTCCTAGGGCCGACTCCGTGAGCTGCCCAGTGACCCAGCCAACACAAGACTGGTTCCAGGCGGTGACTAAGGAGAGCTACAGAGGGCCTGCGATCCGCGGCCAAACCTACCTGCGCTCCTCCACCTCGGCGTCCCGCTCTAGCTCCAGCAGCTGTAGCTGCTGGGCCACGAAACTCTCCACGGTGGACGAAGCCATCTGCTCCGCGGTGCAGACCCTGACTGATGCTTCCTGCTCGGCCAGTTAGTCCTATGGGACCCGTGTTCCTGTCGGACCTTGTTCCCCACCGGACCAAAGTCCTTCAAAGAACCTGCGCTCCCAGCCAGGGTAAGGATTCCCGACCGGCGCGTTTCCTGTGCACCCTGCCAAGCCAGAGATTGCTGTAGGATCCTTGTTTCCTTCCTTCACATGTTCCCTACTGGGCTTGTGCGTTGACGCACAACGTTCGCGCCGCTTCCGCTTCCGGTCGGGACCGTGGGGGGGGAAAAAAAATGGCAGCTGCCATAGCGAGTTCGGCATTGCCAGGCGTCTTCGGGCGGCTGGTGTCTGTGTGTAGCCGAAGCATTTTGACATCCCAGGGACTCGGCCCTGGTGAGACCAGGGAGGCTTGGTGAGGGAGGAAACTAGCGGTGCTTCCGCCGTCTGCCGCTTGTGTGTCTGAGTTCGCCTTGGTATCTAGAGTGTTGGTTGCGGGCGTCGTAAATATTGCACGGGGTTTGAAGTACGCGAACCTGAGATGACAACGTGGTTCCTTTGGTTCATTGTTTAATACTGACAAGTGCTCTTAAACTTATGTTTATGTCCTATAGTACAGAGACACAAATGGGACTAGAGAAATGACCTACCCAGGGTCATACAATAGGGACGTAAAGAAAGAAGCGATTTAGAAGCTGCTAAGTAGAGCACGAATGTGGACCATTATCCTCGGGCTGCTAGCCACCCTCGGATCAGAAAAAAAAAATGACGTTGAAGAAAGGAGTGAGTGGTTTTAATGTTAGGACCTTAGACCATGAAATGAACCATCTTGAAACATAACAAGTAATTAAGTAATGTGTCCCTAGTTTTGTTGACCCAGACCTTTTGGTTTGTGTATGTGTTATGTGTATGTATGTATGTGTGCACGTGGGTGCCCATGCCCGTGTAGAGATCAGGTTATGATGTCCAGTGGATACTATTTTGCCTTTTCATTTTCTTTCTTTACTTATTTTTTTTTTAAAAAGATTTACTGTGATGTTTCTGTGTGGGGATGTCCTTTCTGTGCACTTAAATGAAGGTGCCTTTGGAGTCCAGAAGAAAGCGTCAGATGTTAATCCATAGATACCAGGAGAAAGGCCACCAACTCAAATCATCATGGCCAAATTAATTAAAGCAAGTTTTTTCGCTTGTGTACACAGGCTGCCTCCACCTACATCAGGGTTCAGGAGGTCAGCACCGGACACAGATGAAATAAGGGTTTCTATAGTTCAGGAGTAGGAGGTTTCCGGGGTGGGGGTGGGGCAGAACATAAGCGAAACTAGGTGGTCACAATAATCTTATGAGACAAATGTAGGTGTTCAGCCGGGTGTGGTGGCGCACACCTGTAATCCCAGCACTTGGGAGGCAGAGGCAGGTGGATTTCTGAGTTCGAGGCCAGCCTGGTCTACAGAGTGAATTCCAGGACAGCCAGGACTACACAGAGAAACCCTGTCTCAAAAAACGAAAAGAAAAAAAAATGTAGGTGTTCATAACAACTTTGAAACAAAGGAATAGTTGTTTTCTGGAACAGGCAGTATAAAACCATTTGTAGTTAAAGTGGGGCTAACCCAATCCTTGAGACACAGAAATGAACCTACCTTTTCTTTACTGTAAGATGGCATTCCAGCTTAAGATGGAAGCATGCTGGTTTATCACAGATCCCTGGAGCTGGAGTTGCAGACACTTGTGGCCTTCCGTGTGGGTGCTAGGAACCAATATCCTCTACAAGAACAACAGTTACTCTTACCACTGGCCCATCTCTCAAGCCCCTCTCCACCTTATTTCTATAGGTTTCTTAGTGAACCGAGCCTGGAGCTGGCTATTTGGTTAGACTGGCTAATAACAAGCCCTTGAGATCTGTTTGTCTCCACTCCCTAGTGCTGGGGTAACAGAAGTGCCTGGCTTTTTATTTTAATCTTGGTGGCTTGAACTCGGGTCCTCACATTTGTACAGCAGGTTCTTTACTCACCGAGCCATCCCCAGTCCTCCCCTGGACTTTTTTCACAGGCAGGTTGTAACACAGTATGTTAAACCATATACCAGCAAGAGAACTGTGCATGTCATCATAGTAACTACCCACTGTGTTTCTTTTCTTCTCACAGCCTCCCTCTGGTCTGCTTCTCGAAGGTTCAATTCACAGAGTGCTTCATATCCACAAGGGTAAAATACCAAAATGTGGGTTTGGTGATTTTTCCACTTATCTGTAAATGTTACCTTCAAGTTAAAAGGTCTCTCTACATTTGAGGCTGGGTGTGATGGCAGACTTGGTGGCACAAGTCTTTAATCCCAGCACTTAGGAGGCAGAGGCAGATGAACAGCCAGAGCTACTCAGAAAAACCCTGTCTTTAAAATAAAATAACAACAAATTTCTCTACATAGCTCAGTGATAGCATGTTGGACCAACATACTTGAAGCCTTGAGCTTCTCCTTCAGCATAAATGTATACACATGCATCATGCATGCATGCGTACATAGAATTCTGTCCCCAACAGAAATAATGAGTGTGTGTGCATAGATTACATGTATGTATGCACACTCCCAAGAACAGCAACTGCCTTCCGGATGGTTTAGCCAAAAAATCTGTGTCCTGGCTGTGTAGATATTCTCAGCAGCAGAAGCCTCTTTGATTCTCAGAAGGACAAATTACAAAACAGAGTCTGAAAACATGAAGAAACCCCATGTGGCATTTCACTGAGCAGCCTGTTCTTCCAATTCTCCTGTGACAGGTCCAGCCCTCCTTCCTGGCTCTGTTTCCCAGCTACTTTTTATATGTTCTTCATCTAGCTATGTTGTGTCCAGTCATTGGGCCCAGTGGCACCCAGGACAGAGGCTTTAGAGAATCCTGGTCCCTCAAGGTCACTACCTGGCCACGGACTATGGAGTTTATGTTCCTAGGGACTCTTGAGAACTGGTATGGTGAGAAAGTGTCCATTCATTGCCCAGATGTGAACAGAGCTATCCTGTGTGTTTGTGACTGGCATACATAGGCGAGGCTTAGTCTGAAGTCTACACGGTCCCCCTGGGAAGGAAGGGTTGGAACACCTGTACTAGTGATGCAGAGCCAGGATTAGTGTTGTGGGTTTTATGCCCCTCCATAGCAATCTTGTGCACACCCTCCTGATGCTTACTGCACAGCTGTTTCTTGGGAAGTTGAAGCTGCCTTTCATGAGCATGTGATATGTGTTTATGAAATGGCTTTTGCAGATATGTTCCTAAGACCTCCCTGAGTTCACCACCCTGGCAAGAAGTGGTTCTGCCGGACCCTGTTGAAGAGAGTAGACACCATGCTGGTAAGACTTTGCAGGGGCTGTGCAGGGAGGTCTTTGTAGCCCTAGCACTTGGGGGAGGCCTAGGCAGGAGGATTGCTGAGAGTTTGAGGCCAGCCTGGGTTGCAGAGTGAGACTATATCTCAAAAAACAGAATAGAAAGGGAAATGAATGGGTAGCACTGAGTATCCATTCCCATGAGTCACTGAGGTAATCCTTGCCACAGAGCAAGGCAGCAGGTTTCTGAGTGCTCTGAACCGCAGCACACGTGAGACCTCATATCCATTTTGGTTGGTAAACACCAACATTTACGCTGAATCTTCTCTTGATAAATAGCCCTCCAGCATCTGCCACAAGGAACTCAGGTGATAGGAGGGGTAGTGGGTGCACCTCCATCTCCAGCTATGTTATGTATCAGTGCAACCCCATCACCCCAGGACTCAGTTGGGAGCACCACAAGTTCATGGCCAGCCTGGGCTACATGTCAGGAAAGGGCAGCATAGCTGTTGCTTGCTGAGGAGTCATGGCTCAGCTTCCTCAAAGTTAGAAGTTCCCATCATTGCAGGAATCTTCTGGTATTTTAAAATACTGTTTGAGATCCTGTTCAGGCTAAGTGCAGCCACCCTGGAGGTCTGGGATTGGCTGGAGGACTTGCCACAGAAGTCAGCATCCTGGATGGGAAGCTGAGCAGCGGCGGCATCTGTGTGCGGGCCTTACAGGTCCTGCGTGTCTCTCTGCAGCACTTGCTGACTGTCCATGCTCACTCACTGTTCAGGGCATCACAGGAGAGCTCTATGTGTTTGGTGCCTCCTCATGGAGCCTTCATTGGAGATATCAGGAGCTGCTTCTGGCCTTGGCCTTCTCCAGAGCAGATTTGTTATGTCTGTCCTGTGTGTCCAGCTCTTGGCTCAGGGTGGGGTCTATGTTCAATCGGTGTCTTCTCAGGGCGAAGTTGAAGACTAGGGACCTTGATGTGAGCCAGAGCAGTGATCATGGGAACAGGGAACAGGTGTGGAGAGGGGGCAGGTGGGCCTGCTAGAGAAGGAATGCAGAGGGAAGGCGGGCCCCGTGGGAACAGGAAGGTGCTGGGATGGGGGTGGGCAGGAGGCCCTGCCAGCTCAGGACCTAGAATCTGGCCCCTCAGGCTGCAGAAGGACTGTCCTCTCACTTAGACTGCACACTCCTCGCCCTGGGATATACTCTAGGCTAGACTCACTGCCCGTCCTGCTTCAGCCTCCCAAATGCCGGGATTATGGGTGTGCACCATCATGGTCTGTTTGTGCACTGGTTATTCATTGTTTTAAAAAAATAAATAAACAAGATGAGGGTTCTGCTCCAAAACTGCAGAAGTAACACTTCCTGCCCGTGCTCCTGAGAGCACCTGCCTGCTGGGTGGGTGAGCAGGGCTGGACAGACTTCAGGAGCACTCCTGCCAAGGGAGCCGGTGGACAGCCAGCTGCCTGTGTAGTGATTGCCACCCACTGTCCTGCAGAGGTTGTGAAGAAGGTGAATGAGCTGATTGCCACAGGCCAGTATGGCCGGCTCTTTGCTGTCGTGCACTTTGCCAGCCACCAATGGAAGGTGACCGCCGAGGACCTGATTCTAATTGAAAATGAATTGGACATCAAGTGTGGAGAGAGGATTCGGTTGGAGAAGGTGAGGTGCACGTGGTGTTGTAGACTAGGGGACCCTGGCACCCAGTGAGCATTTCTGAGGGTTTTCTCAGCTGCACTGAAAAACTAGAGTCACAGACAGCGGATGGGGGTGGGGTGGGCTCAGCATGGGGCAGAGCCAAAGGGAGACTAGGGGTGGTGGAGGGCAGTCGAGCCAGGCGCATCTCCATAGCCTTGATCACTTGCAGACACAAGCCGCCAGAGAGCTTGGAGCAAGATTTTTAGCACCTGATGTTGTAGGGGAGGCTGGGAAGTTCCAGCAGTATAATGCTGTGTGGACAGCAGTGATGGCCAAGGCAGCTTGTGTGGACAGCAGTGATGGCCGCCAGGGCAGCTTGTGTGGACAGCAGAGATGGCCACCAGGGCAGCTTGTGTGGACAGCAGAGATGGCCGCCAGGGCAGATTGTGTGGACAGCAGTGATGGCCGCCAGGGCAGCTTGTGTGGACAGCAGTGATGGCCAAGGCAGCTTGTGTGGACAGCAGTGATGGCCGCCAGGGCAGCTTGGTCTGATTGTTTTTATTTGAGACAATGTCTCCTGTATTGTATCCCCAAACTTGCTGTGTAGACCAGACTGCTCCAGATCCTCCAGCATCTGCCTCTCCTGTGGGTAGCGGAGGTCAGAGGTCATTCTCCCCGTCCGCTGTGGCCTTGGAGCTCTCTGTCTTCAGTTTCTCTCCAGTCTCAGCATGGAGGCATCATCTGCTCCCTGCTCCCAGCAGCTTCTGTGGAGTTGACGAGGACCAGGGATTAAAAGTGCTACTTTTTTTTTTCTCAGGTCCTGCTGGTTGGGGCAGACAACTTCACACTCCTTGGCAAGCCGCTCCTCGGGTAATGAGCTTCTAAACGCTGGGCTTGGTCCAGGGCTGGGCTGGTTCACAGGCTGGACGTGATGTGGTCAGGCCCAGTGGGGATTATTGAACATCACTATAAAAGTTAAATGCAACACCTTCCTTACAATTCTGGTGGGTGTTTGGAGATACCCAGCCGGGTGACTCAGTCATTAATCCATTGCAGTGTAGTTCTCCTTCTCCCTCTCCCTCTCCCTCTCCCTCGCCCTCTCCTTCCTTCCTTTCTTCCTTTCTTCCTTCCTTCCTTCCTTCCTTTCTTCCTTCCTTTCTTCCTTCCTTCCTTCCTTCCTTCCTTCCTTCCTTCCTTCCTTCCTTCCTTCCTTCCTTCCTTCCTTTCAGCTTCTTGAGGCAGGCTTTTCTATGTAGCCTTGGCTGTCCTGGAATTCACTATGTGGACCAGGCTGGCCTTGAACTCACAGGAGACCCACCTGCCTCTGCCTCCTGGGTGCTGGGATTAAAGGCATGCACCACCTTAGCTGGCAGCCAGTGTATTCTTTCAGATCATCTTAAGGACTGGTGGTTCCTCTCAGAGATAGAGTGCCTACCTGTTAAGTGTGAGACCCTGGGATTGTGTTCTCAACACCACAAACAAAATTAATCAAAAAAATTTTTTTCTTTGTTGATTTGTTTGTTTGTTGGTTTGTGTTTTGTTTTGTTTTTTGAACCAGAGTTTCTGTCTAGCCCTGGTTAGTCTAGAAATCACAATGTATACTAGGCTGATCTTAACTTTGTGGCCATCCTCATGAGCTGCCTCTCAAATACTGGTATTTGCAGTCACACTTGACTAAAAGATTTTTTTTTTTAATAATCCTCGTTATGCTTTCTTACCATTTTCAAAATGAAAGAACCATCTGTGGGGCACATGGCTGTTGTCCCTACACAAGAAGCAGAGGCAGGAGGGTCAGAGGTCAGATTTGTTCCTTGGATGTAGAGAATTTAAGGTTGGTCTGGGCTGCATGAAACCCCACTGCAGAACCAGGAATTCTTTGGGGAGCTTCCACAGGTTGTGCGTGAAGCTGAAATGCAGTCAAGGAGGTGCACTGTCACAGTGTCCTTTCTTTCCTGTCTTTCTAGAAAGGATCTCGTGCGAGTTGAAGCCACAGTCATTGAAAAGACAGAATCATGGCCCAAAATCAACATGAAATTTAGGAAAAGGAAAAACTTCAGGAAGATGAAAAGTAAGTGTGAGACAGTGTCCTCGGCTTGTGCACCCAGCACACCATGGCTGTGCCATGTTTCCTACCAAGTGGCTGGGTAGTGCCAGGGTGAGGTCATGCCAGCCTTGTGTGGGATCAGAGCCGCAGGACAACGCACACTGCCCCATTGCAACATGCAGACCACATAGCAGCTGTCAACTGAGCAGGGCACCCACCTCGAGACACTGGAGGCAGCAGTGGTGTATTAGATTGTCTTGGAAAACTGCAAGCAGCTCCCACAGGTGCTGGGACGAGTTCACACCCTGCACAGGTCAGGCTGAGGTAGTGACAGGGCAGGAATCTCTTGGCAGGCAGCCTCATGTTGTCAGCACATGTGTTTGTGCATATGACATCACAGATACTTCAAAGGGAGACGTGACTGATGTTCAGGGACAGGTTCATGGCCTCTGCGGGGGCGGGGCAGCTGTGCTCTTTGAAGTCATTGATCAGACCAGGCAGCCTGCATCCTCACTTCTGCTGCTGCTCCTGCTTGGCCTTTTAGGAACAGGCCCCAGCAGTGTCATGGAGGTGCCAAGTCCGAACTTGCTCTGAGTGGTCAAGGCTGGCTGACTTTTTTAAAATTAGATATTTGCTTTATTTACATTTCAAATGTTATCCCCTTTCCTCATTTCCCCTCCGAAAACCCCCTACCCCATTCCACCTCCCCCTACTCACCAACCCACCCACTCCCACTTTCCTGACCTGGTATTCCCCTACACTGGAGCACTGAGCCTTCACAGGACCAGTGGCCTCCCCTCTCACTGATGTCTGAAAAGGCCATCCTCTGCTACATATGTAGCTGGAGTCATGGGTCCCTCCATGTGTACTCTTTGGTTAGTGGGTTAGTCCCTGGGAGCTCTGGGGGTACTGGATGGTTCATATTGTTGTTCCGTGTATGGGGCTGCAAACCTCTTCAGCTCCTTGGGTCCTTTCTCTAGCTCCTGCATTGGGGACCCTGTGCTCAGTCCATTGGTTAGCTGTGAGCATCCACTTCTGTAATTGTCAGGCACTGGCCTAGCCTCTCAGGAGACAGCTATATCAGGCTCCTGTCAGCTAGCACTTGTTGGCATCCAGATGGCTGACTTTTAAGGAACTGGGGAGGCTCATCTGAAGACTGAAAGCAGAGGATGCTAAAGAGGCCCTGGAGCCAGTGCGAGGAGAGAAGACATCAGGGATGTCTGGGGGTGAGGCCACAGTGCCTGGTACCCATGGGAGAAGGCGACAAGCTGGCCCTCAGCTTCAACTGAGAGCTGCCTTGGGGCTGTTCAGGAAGCAAAGGCAAACTCCCACAGGGAGGAGTAGGCCATGAGGCTGCTGCCCTGTGGACAGGGCAGGTGACGTCTGAGGGGGACTTCTCAGGGCACCCTTTCCTTTTTCGATGGTTGGTCTGGCAACCATTCATTCTAAGCAAGAATCCCCTGTGGTGATAGAAGCCATGGGTGGGCAGTGCCAGGTGGTGGGTGTGGTGCCAAGGCCAGGTAGAACATGGAGGGCAGGAGCAAACACTAGTGTCCTTGCCCCTGAGTAATCTCATCCCCGAGGGAGATCACTTACTAGCCCTGATAGGTGCACCTGTCCCCCATGGCCTGCTTTGTTCTGATGTAGAAGTCTGACACCCTCAAAGCAGTAGGTGGCCCATGAACAGCTAGAGGGCCAGAGAATCCAGCCAATCCCTGCCAAACAGAGGGGCCCCAGGGCAGGGCCTAGGACACAGAGAGGCTACAGAGCCTGTCTCTGGGAGTGGCACCACAGTAGATGAGGCCAGGTCTAGTGCTAGACTTGTGAGCTGAGGAGGCCAAGGCAGGGTGCACAGCCAGCCTGGACAGCACAGCAAGGTCCTATCTCAAGCCAGGCCCAGGACCAATGAGATGGCTTGGCTGTAAGTGCGTGTGCACACACACACACACACACACACACACTCAGACACACTGTGACAACTTGCATGTGCACACACAATAAATACAATTTAAATAAATATTTTTAATCAGCTCCCTCATATCCCCCCCCCCAAAATATTAACAGTGGCAGTTGTGAAGCACCCTGGGCAGTGGAGTGTAGTCTCCTGTACCTGCAGTCAGCAGCACCACAGTCTGTGTAAGGGAAGCCTCTCCCGTCCCTAACCCAGTGAGCAGGTCCATCCTGCCTTGGAAGCCTTGAGGCCAGTGTGGCTATGGGAGCAGACCTTGGTCCATAGGCTACTGGGGTGGTCAGTACACATCAAATAAACAATAGGAACAAGGGACCTGGCTGGAAGAGTGCACTGTTGTATTGGCCAGATCCCAGAGACAGTTGTCTGAAGGGCATGAGACCGAGCCCATGACAAGGTTCTCTCTTTCAGTCATTGTGAACCCACAGACCGTCCTCCGGATTAACACCATCGAGATTGCTCCTCGTTTGCTGTGACCCCCGAGCTGATGTTTAAGAAGTTCTGAGATGTCTAATAAACTCAGGAAGCTGAGGCAGGAGGATCACAAGTTCCAGGCCAGCTTGGGCTACACAGCAAGACCCTGTTTGACAATGAAAACAAATAAAGTATTTTCTAGGAAACTGAGCCTGTGACTTGCAGTTAAAGCCAGTTCATACTGACTGGTGGGGTACATTAGCCATGTCAGAACAAACATCACCCTGAGCCCTAGTGGCAAGCCCGGAGAAAATGACTGGCCAGGCCCTGCCCCACTTGTACGGACTGGCAGCTGTGGCAGGCAGAAGGGGGACCCACACCTGGCACAGAAGTGGGCAAGAGCCGGAGTGGGTTACCAGGACAGCTGCTGGGATTGGGCATGTGGCTCAGGTGACAATGTACTTACTGTCCTAGCATGCAGAAAACCCTCAGAAGCTGAGGCAGGAGGACTCCCAAGTTCAAGATCATCTTCACCTGCATAGTAAGCCCCGGGCCAACCTGAGCTCTGTGACCCTGTCTCAGGATGAAGCAAGCTGCTCCAGGAGAGCTGCCCCTGGCCTGGAGATGTCTGTGTGTCTGTCAGCTGTGTCCTTTGCCTCCGCTGTTCTATGTATGACAGAGGTCTCAGTACAGGGTCAGTGCTCCAGCAGCCCCAGGATGGAGGGGAGCACAGTGACAATAGGGCAGAGGTTGAGGCAGAAGGGAGTTCTGACCCTAGGAGGGGTTTGGGGCTCCAGGACTGTGACCCTGTGAGTCAGGCCCACTTTGGGGAAGACCACCAAGAAGGTCGCATAGGCTCTAAAGACCAAGCTAGAAGCATGGAGTCAGGGAGGAAGCATAGGCCATCCACAGGAAATGCCAGAGTCTTCCAGTGACAGTAGCCTGTGACCAGTCATGTGACCATTGTCCTACTTTTCCCAGCAGCCCCTATGAAATGACCCTCACTCTGATTTTCAGGCTTTTTGAGACACAGTAGGTATTGCTGTATCATTCCTCATAGCCCAGGATGGCCTTGAACCTGAAGCAACCCATCTCAGCCTTCTCAGTGCTGGGATTGCAACTGTGCACTACCACAACCAGCTGTCCAACTCTGGAGGGTGGGGATTTCAGATTGGTGTGGGAGGCAGTTACCCAGCAGCCAGGTTTCCCTGCAGCTCCTTCTGTATGCAGTAGAGGGCAGCACCCCACCGCCAGCTCTAGCCTGAAGCCTGGAAGGGGGAGGGAGCTGCTGAGAGCAAGCCTCTCTCACAGACCGCAAACCAGCAAACCACGTGGCTCAGGGAGGAAGGTGGGAGGCAGGCCTTGGGTGTGAAGTGCTCAGGCACCTGCAGCTTCTGTCCCACCAATCTCTCCCTCCCTCTCCCTCTCCCTCTCCGTGTGTGTGTGTGTGTGCGCGCGCGCGTGCGCGTGTGTATGTTGGAGGACACAGAGACCCCTCAGGATGGGTATGCCTCAGTCTATGCCAAAGAGAACAATTCTCAGGAGTTGGACCTACTTTGCAGCTCATTTAAGATAGTTTCTTCACCACTGCGTAAGCCAGGTCAGCTGACCATGGAGCTCAGAGACTCCTGTCTCCACCTCCCGTTTCCTGTAGGTGTACCGGGATTAAACATGTGACTTATACATGGTTCTGGGGATCTGAACTCAGGTCTCCAGGCTTGTGCAACAAGTGCTTTATCCATGGAGCCAATCCCACCAAACTTCTTGTGTTGGAAGTAAAGGTGTGTAGTAAGGGCCTATGTACTGACTCCAGCCAGAGGGATTAAAGGTGTGAGCTAAGAGCTGTACGCCATTATAACTGGAAACAGGCTTTCAGTAACACAATCTTAGGGTTCACTGTGTGATCACATATCCTGCAACACCTTACTTATTTGTATGTGTGAGTTTATGTGTACCACCTCTGTGCTGGTGTCCACAGAGACCAGAGATGCCAGTGAGTCCTCTGGGCCTGGAGGTATAGGAGGTTGTGAGTCACCCTGTGGGTGCTGGGAACCAACCCCTGGACTTCCTCAACAGCAGTAAACAGGGTTTTTTTCCCCTTTGTTTTTTGAAACAGGGTTTCTCTGTGTAACCCTGGCTTTCCTGGAAGCCAGGAAACCAATTTGGCCAGATATACTTGCCGCTGCCTCCTAAATACTAGTATTAAAGACGTAAGCCCCTACCACGTGGCGAGCAATAAATGATCTTATCTGCTAAGCTATTTCACCAGCCCCAATAAATATATTTAAAACAAGCTCTTGGGGCTTGGAGGGTTGCTCAGTGGTTCAGAGCTGTTCTTCTAGAGGACCCAGGTTCAATTCCCAGCACCCACATGGCATCACACAGCTGTCTAACTCCCTGTCCAGGGAATCTGACTCCCTCATGTAGGCAAAACACCAATGTATATAAAATAAAAATAAATAACAGGGTTGGGGGGCAGGGTGAAAGAGCAAGCCTGTAGTTCTCGTACTTAGACGGTGGAAGTAAAAGGATCAGAAGTTCAAGGCCAGCTCCAAGGGAAATTCAGAGCCAATCCTAGCTGCAGGAGATCTGTCTCAAAAATAAAGCAAGCCAGGTATAGGTGTAGTACACCAGTCCTCAGGAGGCAGAAGCAGATGGCTCTGTGTGTTCCAGACTATCCTGGTCTACATAGAGAGACCCTGTCGCAAAAATAAATGAATAAGGTTAAAAATCTCCAATTCCATTCCAGCAGTGAAGTAGTTGCGGCCCTCATGGACACCTCGAACACTTTCTCCAGTAAAATGCAGCTGTCTTACAGCTAGCTGCTGTCTCCCTCAGGAAGGTCGTGTCAGGCAAGGCTAGAGAACCAGTGTTTCAGGAGAGACTCCTGTCTGTCTCCAGGCACCCAGCCAGGCCTTGCTCTCAGGGACTCCCTGAGTAGGCTGTACTGTGACAGTGGCAGGGATCATGGTGGCCACAAGGCTGACAAAGGGTCTGTCCCAGATACCACAGGACCTCAATTCTCCCTTTGCCTGTAAGCTCTGGGGACCAGAGCAGCTACTGTGCCTTTTCCTCCAGTATATCCACACCCTAAACCTATAACAGCTCCTCAAGATAACAGGTGAACATTTGAAAGGTGTGGTGCCCTTTGACCCACATCCCGGTCAGCCACCACCCTGCCCCTTGATGGCCCAGCAGCTCTAAGTACAGAAATGGGAGTTGGCGCAGAGGCAGAGCCGCCGGAGGTCTAACCTTCCTCTTCTTCCAGATGATGGCTTCAGGGAGACAGTTCTCCCATGGGGTCTGGAGACCCAAGAGCACAGGTGTGAGGGCCTACACCACCAAGCCGCTGGTGAATGGTACAGGCTGTCAGCATCTTACCACATTGTCTTAGGAAATGCTTTCTGAGCAAAGGTCATTGGGTCGTTTTAAAGTAAAAGCATGGGGCAAGTAGATGGCTTAGTCAATGCCCTGCTTACCTCATAACCATGGGATCTGAGTTTGAATCCCCAGCGCCTACCTAAAGTGCCAGGTGTGGACCGCCAGGCAGCTCAGCAGGTATAGGTGCCACCACCCCGGCAACCTAACTTGTTCCGGGACCTACATAGTAGGAAAAGAGAACTGATTTCTCCAAGTTGTTTTCTTACCTCCACAAGCATGCTCTGTCATACATGTGCCCAACACACGCACATGTACAAATACATCCATACAAACATACAAACATACATACATACAAACATACATACATACATACATACATACATACATTTGATTTTTAAAGCTTGGCATGACATTGCATCAGCAGTCTTACTGCTCAGGATGCAGAGATGGGTGGCCCCCTGGGGTTCACAGCCCCTCTGGCTGAGTTTGTGGGCTCCAGATGCAGCGAGAGACCTTATATCAAAAACAAGCAAGAGAGAGGCTGGGCATGGTGATGCACGCCTTTAACCCCAGTGCTCAGAGGCAGAGACAGACACATCTCTGAGTTCAAGGCCAGCCTGGTCTACACAGCTCTAAGTGAGCCTTCTAGCTAGTGAGATCCTGCCTCAAAAGGTAGGGAAAGGGCAGAAGCAGAAAGCCAGGCTTGGAGGCACCCGCTTTTAAGAGGTAGGCAGATCTTTATGAGTTTGAAGCCAGTCAAAGCTACATAACTTGTCTCCATACACCACAAATACACAGAACACACACAGAATATAAATCACACTGTGTTGAGGCCACCATACATACCAAGAGGCAACAGAGGACCAACAAGATGCCACCCTAATACGCAAAGGGTGGTGCAGTGCTCAGGCTCAGACACAGCAGGGAGGCCCCTGGGCCCCGGGGTTGGGGGTGGGGCTTTCCCTCCACCTCCTGGGGATCCTGGTCTATTGAGAACACATTCTGCTTTCAAGGCTGGGGACCAGACAGCAGACAGATCCATAGGGCCCACTTCCCACCAGCTCTGAGCTCGGCACCTTGCAGTCCACACAGGCAGGTCATGCCAGAGGCTACACCCTGCCCCACCCAGGCTGTGCTTCTGAACCCTGTATATCGGCCACTGCACATGTCTTCCAGAGCCAGCATTAGGCAATTTGCTTCCTCTCATTTCCTGACCCAGAGCCCCTAAAACTGTGACTCTCCAGAGGAACAGGATTGTCTTTTGCTATCTGCAGTGAGCCTGTTGTTTCGGTTTCATTTGACATGGGCTCTCACTACGCACACCAGGCCAGCCTCACAATGCTCCTCAGCCTCTCCAGTGTTGGGGTTGTAGGTGTGTACACTGCCCATTGACCACACCCCAGTTTATGGTGTTGAGGGGCCTTATATGGTGGGATGGGCCAGAAGCAAGGATGAGAGGGTGGGACCCAGCCTTTGGCAAGAGCAGAATTGGAAATTAGCTTCTATGAAAACACAGCAGCGGGCAGTGGTGGTGCACGCCTTTAATCCCAGCACTCTGTGAGGCAGAGGCAGGTGGATTTCTGGGTTCGAGGCCATCCTGGTCTACAGAGTGAGTTCCAGGACAGCCAGGGCTACACAGAGAAACCCTGTCTCAAAAACAAAAACAAAAACAAAACCCAACCAAAAAAAAAAAAGAATGAAAGAAAGAAAACATAGCTATGTGTGTGCATCACACACACACACACACACACACACACACACACCTTTAAAGAGACTGTCAGAGCGGCCGGTGGTGGCACATGCCTGTAATCTCAGCACTCTGAGAGGCAGAGGCAGGCGGATTTCTGAGTTCGAGGCCAGCCTGGTCTACAAAGTGAGTTCCAGGACAGCCAGGGCTACACAGAGAAACCCTGTCTCGAAAAAAAAAAAAAAAAAAAAAGAGAGAGAGAGACTGTCAGAGAAGGCCTGGGACTCCTGGGTAAGGAAGCTGCCTGTGGGTGCTTCAAAGCCCCCGTGAAGCCTGGCTGGAGCCACTCCTGAAGAGAGGGGGCTGTAGTGTGTTTGAGAGGGCTGTGCAAGCCAGAATGTGTCAACAATCCATAGAAAAGTATCATGTCTCTTTCACCTGGATGTTTCTGAGAAGAGAAATTAGGTGACTGGAACACTTCCCTGCTTAACCCTGTAAAGCCAAACCCCAAGGAGGGGCTGTGGAAGTCAGGCGACAGTCTGCAGAGCAGGCGGCTCTGACTAGCTGGCTGGGGGTGAAGGCTCTGACTAGCTGGCTGGGGGTGAAGGCTCTGACTAGCTGGCTGGGGGTGAAGGCTCTGACTAGCTGACTTGGGGTGAAGGCTCTGACTAGCTGGCTGGGGGGTGAAGGCTCTGACTAGCTGGCTTGGGGCTGAAGGTGTTATTTTTGGAGCAGCAAATGTTCCCCTGGTTATAGGAAACACAGCAGTTTTGTGGTTTAGCTCTTCCATGGCCCCTAAAGGCCTATGGGTTAAAGGTTTGGATTCCATGGTGGTAGCAGTTATTAGGAGGTGGTAAAACCTTTAGTAGGAAGAGCCTGGCAGGAGGAAGTTAAGTCATTGGGGTTGTGTTCTGAACTGAGGTCATGTAGTTTTCTTGTTACTGTGACAGAGCAGTGTATAAAAACAACTTCCAGGGGCAAGAAAATCTTCTTTACCTCAGGGTTTAAGGGGCACAGTCCATCACGATGCAGAGTCACAGTGGCAGGACAGGGAGGTGGCTGGTCACACTGCACTGTCAGGAAGCCGAGGTATGCTCAGCTCATCTTCTGTGCTGAGGAGCCCCAGCTCAGGGCCGGTGCCCCTCCTCCCCTGATGAGTTATGTCTTCTAGGTGATTCCACATCTTGACTGTGAAGAAACTGTCATGGGAGAGGAGAAGCCTCTCTGCCCCCCCTCCCCATCTTTTTGGCTTCTCTCTTCTACTCTCACATTTTATCCTCAGTTCTGTGAGGGGAGCAGCGTCCTCTGCCACAGGATAGCCTGCCACAACACAGGCCTGAAGCCATGGGGCCAGCCCTGTGTGGAAGAAAACCTTAGAAACTGTGCCAAGTGGAACTTTTCTCCGTTTAAATGTTTTTTTTCTCAAATGTAGTGTCACAGCAACAGAAAGCTGCTTGTCGGTCCATCTGGTCCTGCTAGCAGTTATTAACCAGACATGCAGAACACAAGCCTGTAACTTTCTGAGCCCTCATATTAACAGAAGAAGATCCAGGCACGAGGGTAGGGACAGCCTGTTACAAGCCCTTGCTGCTCTTCCAGAAGACCAGAGCTCAGTTCCCAGCACCCACTCCAGGCAGCTCACAAGCACCTTTAACTACAGCCCCAAGGGATCCACTGCCTTATTCTGGCCTCCATAGATACTCGCGCGCATGCACACACACACACACACACACACACACACACACACACACACACACCATTCACCTGAGAGCACATACACACTTTAAGAAAGAAATCTTGAGGACTGGAGAGATGACTCAGAGGTTAAGAGCGCTGACTGCTCTTCCAGAGGTCCTGAGTGCAAATTCCAGCAACCAGCTCACAACCATCTGTAATGGGATCCGATGCCCTCATCTGGTGTGCAGGCATATATGCAAGCAGAACACTGTACACAATAAATAAATAAACCAAGAAAGAAAGAAAGAAGAGAGAGAGAGAGAGAGAGAGAGAGAGAGAGAGAGAAAGAAAGAAAGAAAGAAAGAAAGAAAGAGAAAGAAAGGAAGGAAGGAAGGAAGGAAGGAAGGAAGGAAGGAAGAAAAAAAGAAAGAAAAAGAAAGATCTGGGCAGTCTTTAATCCCAGCCCTTGAGAGGCAGGAGCAGGTGGATTTTTGAGTTTGAGGCTAGCCTGGTCTACAGAGTGAGTTCCAGGACAGCCAGGGCTACACAGAGGTTTCTACAGAGATTCCACAGAGGGCTACACACAGGTTTCTACCCTGTCTCAAAAACCAAAAGAGAGAGGGGGAGGGGGAGGGAGGGGAGGGGAGGAAAGGGGGGGAAGGAGGGAGGGAGGGAGGGAGGGAGGGAGGAAGGAAGGAAGGAAGGAAGGAAGGAAGGAAGGAAGGAAGGAAGGAAGGAAGGAAGGAAGAAAGCTCTTGTGTAAGTGTCACATGTGTTCCTTCTGTGCACGTGTGGAGGTCAGAGCACTACTGCATGCCTCTCTTGGTCATTCTGCACCTTAGTGTTTGAGACAGGCTCTCACTGAAGTGAGCTCACTAATTTGACCAGACTAGGTGAACAGCGAGCCTCAAGAAGAGCAGATGAATCTCACTTGAGGATCAAATCTCCATTCTCTTATGAGAAAGCACCTCAGACTCACCTTTAATTGTTTTTTTAAGGTTTATCTATTTAGGGGCTGGAGAGATGGCTTAGCAGTTAAGAGTATCATTGTTCTGACAGAAGATCGGGGTTCAGTTCCCAGTTCCCACATAGTGGCTCACAATCATCTGTAACTCTGAGTCCTGGGGATAAGGACATATAAGATAAAACTAAATCTAAAATGTTTGAAATATACTCGCTTATGTGGGTGAATGTTTTACATGCATATATACACATGTATTATGTGCAGGCCTGGTGTCCACAGGGAGACAGGTGTCTGAGCCACTGCATCTAGAGTTTAAGTGGTCGTGAGTCACCAGATGTGGGTGCTGGAAACTGAACTCAAGGCCCCTGCAAGAGCATTCTTCACTGCTGGGCCATCTCTCCAGCTCCAGGCCCACCTTCACCGAGGGTCTCTGGCTGGTAGTTGGAGCTGCTCTGATTGAAATGGTTCTGGCCTCTCGGCTCCAAGGACACTCCCTGGGGTGGAAAACAGCACTAAGTCCTACACCTGGAAAAAAGACAGACACACAGACGATGGCTGTAATTCTTAACCTAAGGTAATACTTCATTTTAAATTTTATTTGTATATGTATGTGTATGTGCCACGAGAGGTTGTCTGATCCCCTGGAATTGTTTGCTGCCAGACATGGGTGCTGGTAGCCAAGCTCAGGTCTCTGAAGGAACCACCTCTCCAGTCCCATGGCTGTTTGTTAAAATCTTCCTTATATCAGAATTCCAGAGCCCCTCATGCCCCTGGCCCTGCTTCCTAGCTGAGAGTCTTTGGGCACAGGACTGAATGAAACCAAATGAAGCTATGGTGCTAGTGCCCAAGGCCTAGCTACCCGCACCCCTCCCCCGCCCCGTCACCTGGCCCAGCGCAGTGGCCAAGTGTGATACCCCTTGCAGAGGTGGTAAAGTTGGGGCCCATGGCAAGTAAAGGAGGATCATTGCTCAGGTTGAAGAAGTGAAATTGGGCCTGTAAACAGAGTGTGCATTCTACCCGAAGCCTGTAAGCAGGGCGCCCCTCTTACACGAAGGCCTTGAATATGGCTCGGTGAGTAAAGGCACTTGCAACCCCAGCTGATGACTGAGTTTGATTCCGCAGACCCCCATGGTAGAAGGAGAAAGCCGGCACCTGGGAGCGTGCCTCTGACCTCCAGGTGTGTAACATGCTGTTTGCTTGTCTACATACATATACACACACAACAAATAAAATCTAATAATTTATACAAACAAGGAGCTATGTAACCCATCCCTGCCAGATTCCTCAGAAGGTGAAGGACATGTATAGAGGGGCCCACAGCAGTCTCTGGAAACTGGTAAAACAGTTTCCAACAGAAGCCTGCAACTCCAGGTGGCCCTGCGAGGAATCGTGTACATTTGATACATTCGCACACTGGATTGATATTCCTTTTTTTGTTTGTTTATTTGCTATAATTGTTTAGATTTGTTTATTTTATGTGTATGAGTGTTTGTTACCACATGTATATCTGGTGTCTTTGGAGGTCAAAAGAGGGAGTCAGAGCCCCTGGAACTGGAGTTACGGTGTGAACTGCCGTGTGGATGCTGAAAATTGAACCCTGGTATGGTGCTAGGACAAGTACTCTTAACTGCGGAGCTATCTCTCCAGCTCCATGCTTGCTCTGTGTTTGTAAAATAGGATCTCATGTAGCTCACTGGCTCTAAACTCACTATATAGCTGAGAATGGCCTTGAACTCTTGGACTTCCTGCTTCCATGTCATGTGAGCTCGTGAGAGAGAGAGAGAGAGAGAGAGAGAGATGGGAAATCCCTAGTTTTTTTCAAGCACGGATAGATATACATATATATGACAAATTTGTTAATAAGTAGGGAGGTAGATAGATAATGGATAGATGGATAAATAGATGGATTGATAGACAGATGATACATAGATATATGATGGATGGGTGGATGAGTGGGTGGATGGATGGGTGGGTGGGTGGGTTGATAGGTGGGTAGGTGGATGGATGGATAGATGGATGAGCGGGTGGATAGATGGGTGGGTGGATGGATGGGTGGGTGGGTAGATGGATGGATGGATGGATGGATGGATGGGCAGATGGATGGATAGATGGATAGATGAGTGGATGGATGGATGGATGGATGGATGGATGGATGGATGGATGGATGGATGAGTGGGTGGGTAGATGAATAGATGATGGATGGGCAGATGGATGGATGGATAGATGGGTGGATGGATAGATGGATGGATAGATGGGTGGATGGATAGATGGATGGATAGATGGGTGGATGGATAGATGGATGGATAGATGGATGAATGGATGGATAGATGGATGGATGGATAGATGGTGGATAGATACATAGATAGATGGAAGGGTGGAGAGGTAGGTGAATGAGAGATAGGTGGTGAATAGGGAGATGAGTGGGTAGACAGATGATAGAAAAGTCAATGATACCTAATAGATGATGGAAAGAGAGGGACAGATAAGTGAACAGTGATTGATAATAGTAGATATCTAGGTGACAGATGACAGAGTGGTTAAGAGATAATGGGTAGATGGACAGAGAGATTGTAGACATCAGTACATGATGGATGGATAGACAGACAACCATTATATCAGATGCTGGATGTATGAGAGATGGCTCATAGGCAGCTAGATGAAGCCTGTGTCTGAAGTAAAATTTGCTATCTTAGCCATTTGAAATCTTTCACAGAACCAAAGAGCATACATGGTCCTGGAGAGCTGGCCCAAGGCCAATAGGAAGCAGTGGGTATCTGAACATCTCTCTCTGCACACACCACCCCCAAGCCCAGTGCATCGAGCCCTGCTGTAGAGGGAATTGAGTCTCCAAGGCTCTGGGAGTGTTGGGCTCCCAAGAATGCCTGAATTGAACTTTCTAAAAATTCCCTTGTATAGGCTGGGGGGGGGGGGTGTATCTTGGGCTGTGAGGTGCTTGACTAAAATACATGAAACCCGGGTTCTATCCCCAGCACTGTGTTAGCACTCAGGGTGTGGTAGCTCACATCTGTTATCTCAGAATGCAAGAGGCAGAGACAAGGATCAAGAGTTCAAGTTCAAAGAAAGAAAGAAAGAAAGAAAGAAAGAAAGAAAGAAAGAAAGAAAGAAAGAAAGAAAGAAAGAAAGAAAGAAAGAAAGAAAGAAAGAAAGAAAGAAAGAAAGAAAGAAAGAGAGAGAGAAAGAAAGATAGGAAGAAAGATAGAAAGAAAGGAGAAGAGAAAAGAAAAGAAAAGAGAAGAGAAGAAAAGAAAAATCTGGGCTGTGGTGGTGCACACCTTTAATCCTAGCACTTGGGAGGCAGAGGCAGGTAGATTTCTGAGTTCGAGGCCAGCCTGGTCTACAGAGTGAGTTCCAGAACAGCCAGGTCTATACAGAGAAACCCTGGCTTCAAAAACAAAAACAAAAACAAAAGTCTAAGTTCATCTCGGCTGCATTGCAAGTTTGAGGGCAGAGGGTAAGATGCTGCCTCAGATAACAAAATGGTGTGTACATGTGTGTACATATGTGTACATGTGTGTAGAGGTTACATTCGCCTAGGTGGGTGTATGTAGAGACCTGAGGTTGATGTGGGAATTTCATCCTGGATCTATTCTCCAGTGAGCCTCTGAGAGCCACCTGTCTCTAGCACGCAGTGCTGGGGCTCCAGGCACATGGCCGCTGCCCTGCCCAGCTTTTCTCTAGGTGCAGAACCCAAATCCAGGCCCTCGTGTTTGCACAGCATCTGCTCTACCCGCCGAACTGTCTCCCCCACTCCCGATTCGTAAGTGGGTTTCATTATTATTCAAGCTGGCAGGGCCATGACAAGATGATGAACAAGTTACTAGGGAATGTCACAAACAGTGCCAGGGACAGGGATCAAGCAACAAGGAGGTGACCCTCCTGAGGATGATGACAGCCAGGCAGCCCCCGCTACCTCATAGCACACAGTAGGGGTGCTGATGCCTGGAATGTGACAGGAGAAGATGGGGGGGGGGGGAATTCCCAGGCAGAGGAAACAGGAAGCAGAAAGGTCCTGAGGCTTCAGAGTGGAAAGGGCTCAGTGTTCTTGGTCCTGAAGGTAGGGAGGAGGAGACACCTCAAACAGGAACTCCCTCCCTGTGGTCTTGAAGGTAGAGAGGAGGAGACACCTCAAATAGAACTCCCTCCATGCATTAGACTGTCCCTGTGGTCAGAACCAACATGGGCTTGGATCCTAATGAGTTGACCAAGTCCAGCTGGTTTCTGTGTCACGTGGCTCCTGGGCGGAAACCTCAGTCTTACATACAACAGAATGCAGCTTGCAGAGCCCAGGGGAGCATATCCAACAGCCCAGAAGCTTCTAGCTCTTGCTGAAGTCAGCACGCAGTGGGCTCTCAGTAAACAGTAGTTGGAAGCCAGGCATGATGGGTCCTGTAATCCCAGCATTAAGGAAGCTGAGGCAGGAGGATTTCCATAAGTTCAAGACCATCCTGGGCTACACAGAGAAGTCTAACAAGCCTGGGATACATAGAGAAGTCAAGCCAGCCTGGGCTACAAAGTGAGACCTTGGATCAAAAAAATAGAAGCTGGAGATAGATGGTGGTAACACACCTTTAATCCTGAGCTCAGGAGGCAGAAAACCAAGCAGATTTCTATGAGTTCGAGACCAGCCTGTGCTGTACATACAGGCCAGTCAGGGTCACAAAGAAAAACCTTGTCTCAATACCTTGTGTCAAAAAAAAAAAAAAGGTTAAAAAAAAACCCAAGACCTGTACTCGGGTAAAGTAGCTGCCGTATAAACATGAAGACCTCTCTGCTCAGCTCCCCAGAACCTGCCAGTCACAGCAGCACTGACCAGCAGTATTTCTAGCCCCAGTGCCTGAGATAGAGAGACAGGTGGGTCCCTGGGGCTCACTGGCCAGCCAGCCTAGCTTACAGCAAGTTCCAAGAGTCTTGAGAGACCCTCTTTCACAAAAGCAAAGTGAACAGCTCCTATGTAGGTAGTCCTCCTCCACATGCACGCAAACACGCATGTGCAACTACTCCAAAAAAGATACCTACATGTGTAAGTATGTATGCAGCTGACCGTGCTTCAGCTGAGCATGGTAGCCACACATGCCTGTAAAGTCAGCACCTGGGAAACAGACAGGAGAGGAAATGGCGCTGAGGATCAGAGGCCAGACACAACTGCCACACATTGTGTGACTTCATTTCTATGAAGCCCATTCTATGAAATGTCCAGAATAGGCGAGTTCACAGGGACAGAAAACAGACCAATGGTCGTCTGGGGCTGACAGAGGGCAGAGCGTGGGAGTGACTGCTGATGGCAGGAGTTTCCTGTGCAATGGTGACATGTTTCTGAAACAGATGACGCTGATGGCTGCAGGGCATGTTAAATATAGTGAACCCCAGCCGCAGATGCATGGGTTATGTCAGGTGCTAGTCACACGTCAGCGAAGCCAGTTGCTTGTTTGGCTTGGTTTTGTTCTTGCCTATTCATTTTGTTTTGTGGGTCTTTTGAAACAGGGTTTCCCTATGAGGCTGACCTCGAACTTGCTTTGTGGGCCAGGCTGGCCCAGAACTTGCTGAAATCCTCCCACCTCTGTCTCCTGCCTTCAGGTAGCCTCAAAACCTTGCATTTGTTTTATTACTTCTCTCTCTCTCTCTCTCTCTCTCTCTCTCTCTCTCTCTCTCTCTCTCTCACACACACACACACACACACACACACACACACATGCCTGAGGGAGTCAGGACAACTTGCAGGAATCGGGTCTCTTCTTTTTTGAAGTCAGGGTTTCCTGCTGGCCGGGGACTCACCAGTGGGGCTAGGCCGGCTGGCCAGCAAGCCCAGAGAGCCACCTCTTCCTCCCATCAGCGCGGCCTATAAGCACGCTTCACCACATCTGCTTTTTAACTGGGTTTTGGGCTCTCACGGTGGCACAGTGTGCTTTACAGACAGAGACCGTGCCCCAGCCTCCTGTTAGCAGACACTAATGGACAGACCTCATCCAGTCACTTGGAGGGATGCATGGAATGACATGGATCGACCTTTCCTCAGGCCTGGCTGCCTTGACCTTGAAGAGTCACTGCCCCCGCCTTGGCGCTCACCCTGCAGTCTCCCTGCCTGGCTCTCAACCCCGCCAGCCTTCAGAGGCGAGAGCTCTGTCTGAAGCTGCAGAGGGCATGTCCTGGTGGTTGGCAGCTTTGATGAGTTACAGGCACACACAAGCTGCACACCCACGTGAACCCACACACATGAATACATCCCCACTTGCTAGCATGCACACATCGGCACACAGTACACCCACATCTCCATTTGGGCCAGCCTCTTCCAACAGCCTAAGAAAGAAGACAGCTTGGTAGTGTGCACATGGCCTTGACCCAGCAATCAGTTCTGATAGTCCTCAGTACCTACTGGCCTGAGCAGCTGGCCTTTCAACAGTTTTTCGGGGCCATCGTATGTATAACAGGAAAAACTTGAAGACCCTTTCTGTTTCAGGGAACAAGTTGATTGTGGTGAAATAAAGCCACAGGAGGGGACACGCTTAGTAACCAGTAGATCAAGCAGGACATCAGGGACACTGCATTTACTAAAGGCAAATGGCTTCAAGATCTATAAGTAAATATTACAAGCTAGCAGGAGCTGGCCATAGGACAAAAGAAAGTATTTAAACTGCACTATTTTGGCTAGGTGTGGTGTTGTGTGCATACCTGTAATTCCAGTACTCCAGAGGCAAAGGCAAGCTAATCTCTTGAGTTCAAAGCCAGACTGATCTATATAGAGAGTTCCAAGATTCTGCCTCAAAAAAATTAATTAAAATTTAAAAGTTAAAGACAAGTAAATTTATTTGTCTGTCTGTTTTTACAGTTCTGTTTTTCCAGTTTTGGGATTTTTCTCCCCAAACAATGAGAACCTATTCAGTTTGATATTTAAAATTAGCATAAGAAAGCTTGGTGGTCCACGGTTGGGATTCTGAAGGGAGGCAAACCAAGCATCAAGTGGAAGGCCAACCTGTGCTACATATACACAGACTGTTTCTAACCTTGAGGCAGGGTGCGTGCACTGAGGACTACTGCTGCCAGCACAGGGCACAGACCTGATTGGTCCACAGCAGGAATCCTGGAGTGCAGCTGCCCTGTAGGGAGCTCATCAGGCTGGGGGTGAGGAAACCACTGCAGTCCCTAACCCACCCCGGGGCCCTGCACAGGGCTAGGGGCCCCTTCTCATTCTCCCCTGGGAGTAGGGGGGACAACCAGGTGGCTGATTCCTCCTGTAGTCTGTCTGACCTTGACCCTGAAAGAATGACTCGAGTCCACCCACTCACTCATTCAACCCCCAATCTGCATACCCTCCCATGCTCAGACCCTAGGTCCTTCCCTGGCCACCTTGACTCCCCCTCCCCCAGCACAGGGCATCTTGATTCCCCATCAGTGGCTCCTGCCTGCACCCTGACAGGCCACAGGGAACAGTCCCTCCAGCTCCACCTCCATAGTGCTAGTAGTGCTGGTCTTATCTCCTGGGGAGAACAATTACCTTCTCTGGAGGCCAGCTCCCACTTTTCCATCACACAACTTCTGTATGATGGAGGGCCCCAGACTTCAGTGAAGTTTCAGATATGGAGCGGAGCAGGGAGATGCTGCCAATCCCAAGGAAGGTAGCCCAGAAGACAGTTATCAGTTTGTCTGAGGGTCTGAGAGACGAGACAGGTGACCATAAGGTTGGACCTTGGAATCTGTTTACTTCCCAAATGGGAAAGATTATAGCAATCTATTCACAGTTCAGTCATAATGAGAGGACCTCCCACCGATACACCCTACCTAGGCTGATTAGGAGTCACAGTCACCCCTCAATTGATGAAAGGAGAAAAATAAATGTGGTATGCCCATACAGATGGAGTATTACTCAGCCATAAATATGAATTAAGGGCTGGGAAGTGGTGGCAGACGCCTTTAATCTCAGCACTCAGGAGGCAGAGGTAGGGAGATCTATATGAATACTAGGCCAGCCAGGTTTACAGAGCTAGTTCCAGGGTAGCCAGTGCTATACAGTGAAACCTTGTCTCAAAAAAGCCAAGGAGGGGAAAAGGAGGAGTAGGAGGGAGAAGAAGAGGAAGAGGAGGAACTAAGGATATTTACAATACCCCAGGTGACCCCTGGGAAGGTCATGCTCAGGGACAGAGGCCAGACACAGTGATCATGTCATAGGTCCTTTTTATACGATATGTCTAAAGTAGGTAAATCCTTAGTTTTTAATTTTACAGAAAAACAGCTGGGGAACTAGTGGCTTTTTATGACCCTGTGGGTACAGCCAAAGCTACCAGATTGTATATCTCCAAGTAATTCAATGAGATACATGAGTCATATCTTTGTAGACTTAAAAATCACAACCTTATATTTAAAAAATACCAGTATACAGCGAAGATGAGTTCATTGGCTGAACACAAAGAGCTAAGCAGGGCCGTATGTGGCCACTGCACGGTGGGGTTCACTGTCACCCCATCTGCCCCCTAGGATGCTGATACAGGAGCCTCGTCTTGGATCCTGCTGGCCCAGCGTGGCAAGCAGACCAGAGCCTGTTTGTTCTCTGGGCGTGTCTTCTCTTAGAGAGCCAGGACTAGTCTGGTTGGCCCCTACCTCCCCTTCAGGTCTCTGGTGCATAGTTGTACACAAAGACAAGAAAAAAAGACCAGAAGACCCTAGAGGGAGCAGAGGAAAGAATGCTCAGTTGCAGGAAGTCAAGTGAGGCCCTAGTGCAGACATGGTGGAGCTCAGCAGATGTGGGAACGCAGACTGGGAAGAGATCCCGACCTGAGGACGGGGGTAGCTGTACACGTGTGCCACCTAAAGTCTGTCACTCGAGACCCCTCTACCGCTCTTAAAATTATATTCTCTCTCTCTCTCTCTCTCTCTCTCTTCTCTCTCTCTCTCTCTCTCTCTCTCTCTCTCTCTCTCTCTTTCTCCCTCTCCCTTCTCCCCCTACCTCCCCTCCCCTCTCTCTCCCTCTTTCCCCGGTCTCCTCCCCCCCTCCCCCATCTAGTCCCGATGTAATTGTCTGCGGTTCCTTTTGTTCCTTTCCCTGAATACACAGGCCTGTCACTCAGGCTCTGCAGAGGGGTCTTCCTTACCCACTCATACCATCTCTCTTCAGTCGTTACCCTGCCCTGACCCTCTCCATGGGGGCTAAAACTACTACTTAGAACTATGCCACATGCCAGTATTTATCTCCTGCCTCTACCACTGAATCCCCAGTCCCTGTATTATGAGGATCTGGCTTTCTAAAGAAGCCTTAGCTTATAACTTTTTAAAAACATGTTTGTATGGGTGTCTACATGTGTGCATGCACACTTGGTGCCCAAAACGGCCAGAAGAAGGTGTTAGATCCTCTAGAACTGGAATTGCAAGAGGCTGGGAGCCACCAAATTGGTTCTGGGAACCAAATTTGGGTTCTTTGCAAGAGCGGCCAGTGCTCTTAGCCAATGGTGGTCGTGGGTTGTATGAGGAAGGGAGCTGAGCGAGCAGGAGGAACAGGCCAGCAGGCAGCATCCCTCCGTGCTCTGCTTCGGTTCCTGCTGCCAGGTTCCTGCTTCAGTTCCTGCCCTGACTTCCTTTAGTGAAGAAAGGAAACCTGTAAGCTGAACAAACCCTCTCCTCCTCAAGCTGCTTTTGGTCATGGTGCTCATCATAGCAACAGAAAGCATGCTCGCTGGATTTTTCTAACATTTATTATTTATGGGAGTGGGGCTGGAGTGGAGGGTGGAGGACGGCTTATAGGAGTCGGTTCTCTCCTTTTACCATTTGACCCAGGAAATCAAACTCAAGATATCAGGCAAGTACCTATACCACCAAGTCATCTTACCAGCTGTCTTGGTTAGGATTTTATTGCTTCAAAGAGACATCATGATCAAGGCAACTCTTATAAAAGACAACATTCATTTGGGGTTGGCTTACAGTTTCAGAGGTTTAGTCTGTCATTATCATGGTGGGAAGCATGGCGGTGTCCAGACAGGCTTGGTGCTGGAGATGGATCTAAGAGTTCTGCATCTTAATCCAAAGGCAGCCAGAAGCAGAATCTTTACACTGAGAGTTTGGGCACCAACAGACCTCAGAGCCCATCCTTACAGTGACACACTTCCTCTAACACGGCCACACCTCTTCTGATAAGGCCACACCTCCCAATAGTGCCACTTCCTATGGGCCAAGCATATTCAAACCACCACACTAGCCCTATTCCTGGTTTCTTCAAGACTTGAGACTTTTTTCCCCCTAGCTGGGCATGGTGGAGCATACCTTTAATCCCAGTAGTATGGGGGGTAGAAACTGATGGATATCTGAATTCAAGGCCAGTCTAGTCTACAGAAAGAATTCCAGAACAACCAGGGTTATACAGAGAAACCTTGTCTTGAAAAAATAATTTTTTCTTTTGTAGGTGTGTATGTCTTCTATGTATGTGACAAGGCATCATATAGAGCTCAGAAGTTGACTTCAGGAGCTGGTCCTCACCCTCTATCATTTTCAAGACAGTCTCTTGGTTGTTATCACTGTATACATCAAGCTAGTTGGCCTGTTAGCTTCTGCAAATTGTCCTGTTTGTGCCACCCATCTCTCTGTAGGAACACTGAAATTAGACACATGATACCATGCCTGGCTTTCTGTGAGTTCTTAGGATTTAAACTCAGGTCCTCATGCTTGTATGGCAAAAGTTTTACCCACTGAGCAATGTCTCTGGCCCTTTAAGAAGGTTCTTATAAAGAAGGGATGTTGAATTTTTAAACAATATATTTATTAATTTTTAAGAACATTTAAACATTGTAGATGTTGAATTTTATCAAAGGCTTTCTCTGAATCAGTTAAGATGACATGATTTCTGTTCTTATTTATGTGTTGAGTTCCCCTTAATGATTTGCATATGTTAAACCACCCTTGATTGCCTGAGCAAGACCAACTTGTGATTTGGTGGTCATGAAGTGTGAAAATTCCTACTGTGTTCTTTATTGGGGTTGTTTTGATTTTGGAGACTGTTTTAGTTAATAGTTTATTGCTGTGAGGAGACCCCATGACCACAGCAACTCTTATGAAGGGAATCATTTAATTGGGCTGGCTTACAGTTTCAGAGGTTTAGTCCAACACCATCCTGTTAGGAAGCGTGGCAGTGTGCAGGCAGCCATGGAGCTGGAGGAGCTGAGAGGTCTCTATCTGATCCATAGGCATTAGAAGACTCTGCGCCACACTGGGCATAGCTTGAATATATGAGACCTCAAAGCCCACAGTAATACATTTCCTCCAACAAGGCCACGCCTACTCTAACGAGGCCACACCTCCTAAGAGTGCCACTTTCTATGGCCAAGCATTCGAACACATGAGTCTATAAGAGCCATTCCTACTTAAACCACAACAAAGACAAAGTCTCTCGATGTAGCCCTGGCTGGCCAAAAACTCTGTTTAAACTAGACTGGCGTCTAATTTATGAGAAATGGATTAAAGGAGTGTATCACAACACCCAATTTTGAAGAATTCCTTTGAGAATGTTTTAGTTTGTGTTCCTTAGAAATCATACATCCCAACACTCAGCCATTGGGAGACCAGAGGAGCAGGAGTTTAAGATCATTCTTGGTTATATAGCAATTTTGAGGCCAGCCTGGGCTACAAAAGACTCATTTTCTGCCCTTTTTCTTTTGTTTTGCTTTACTTTTGAGGCAGGGTTTCTCTATGTATCCATGTCTGGCCTGGACCTCTCTATGTTGACCAGGCTGACCTCAAACATGAATTCTTAGAGATCAGCCTGCTTCTACCTCCCCATTGCTGGGATCAAAAGTATGTGCCACCACACCTGGCTCATAAAACTCATTTTCAAAGAACCCCTTCCAAAATTTTTCCTTAAAAAATAATGGTTGGGCTACATAACGAGAGCCTATCTCAACAAAAACAAATAACAACCTAAAAGGAGTCTAGTTTTTTTAAGATCTAAGTAATGTTTTATATGTGTGCTTGTGTCTGTGTGATTGTGTACCCTGTGGGTGCAACTGGAGCAGAAGTTAGAGCAAACCACCTGACATAGGTTCTGGAAACCGAACCCTGGTCCTCTGGAGGAACCGGAAGTGCTCTTGACCATCCCTCCAGCCCCTGGAGTCTAGGTTTATTCCCCTATGAACCAATAAACAACAAAAGATAATTTGGCACCCCCCCACCTCCATGGCAATGGGCAAAGAGATGCCTTGTTGATAATGTTCTTGTATCAGTCAAAGGCAGGGCAGACATCGGTCTTCTGTCTCTCCTAGCTCGATTCCTGGCTTGGTGGCCAAAGCTTTCTTATGGCTATGACTTGTAAAAATCAAGTCAGATCAAGTCAGATCAAATCCAGGCAGGCAGGGCAGCAGAGGAGGAGGAAGTCAGAGATCTGTGGACTGCCATGCCACCTGCAGAACTGCCCTCAACACACGGCACAAGCAGGCCATAGATAGTCATTTGCTGCTGTGCCATGCAGCACAGGTGTGAGATGTCACCCAGGAGCTCACCAGCTTTGTGGCCAGCCTGCTGGAGCCACCATGGTGCGCGAGTGTGTGGTGGTGAGAGGGAAGGGAAAGAGAAGTGGGGTAGCATGAGCAGTATGAAGAGAGATGGAGCTGGAGACGCGAGGGTGGAGAGGAGTCGCCTATTGTGAGTGGCAAACCCTGACAGCTGGGGACATTGGTGAGGTCCCAGCCCAAGCTGCCACTGAGGGCCATGTCTGAGTTCATGAATACACAGTGGCAGGGGTTAGTGTTTGTGTCCCTGGCTTACATTACCACAGAGAACATGGAGAAGTCCCTGGGTGGGGCAGCTGCCTGGGACCGTCCAGGGGCTGTGTGTAACTGGTCCCGCCCCTCAGGGGGATGCAGAGCTCTGGAGTGCTGGCCCCATCTCTCACAAGGCAGCAGTACTGAGGAGAGCAAGCCCTGAGCCTCACCCAGGCAGCATAGTGGAACTGGCTCTGGAGGCGTGTGTGTGTGTGTGTGTGTGTGTGTGTGTGTGTGTGTTGGTGAGCCAGCCCTGAGGGCATGAGTGTGGGAGAACTGACAGCTCCACTCATCTGCCCTGGGGTGGCACGGATGCAGAGATGATGTCCTTTCTCTCCTCTCCACTTCTGTCAGTGGGGAAAGCTGCCCACAGTGTCAAGAGCCCAGGAGAGCTGGCCCTGCCCCTCACCAGCTACAGCCCTTGGGAAGGGCCCTGCCCCTCACCTGGACAGCACAGGGCGCTGATCCTGTTGTCCAGAAGCAGGTGAGCAACCCCCTAGGGCAAGAGCTTGGAGCCTGGTCTCGTCTGTGGTCTCATCTGTCATGTGACAGCATCTGTGTGAGGCTGATGCCTTCCCCCACCTTGCCCCTCATCACCCATGACAGTCGGGAGAGCTGGCCCTGCCCCCTCACTGGCTGAAGAACTTGGGAGAGAGGGCCCTGTACCTTGACTGGCTCTGGAGGCCTGGGTAAGGGTGATCACTCAGGAGGGCAGGTCCTGAGCCTCACCTAGGCATCAAGTGGAACTGGCTCAGGGTGGCAGGGGGTGTGGGTGAGCTGTCCCTGACAGAGTGAGAGCAGGAGAGCTGGCCCTGCCTCCTGCACACGGTGGCATTGGGTCACCTAGCCTGAGCAGTGCTGGAGAGCTCACCCTGGTGGTGTGGATAAGAGAGAACCAGTGCACTGAGGAGCTCAGCTACCACCCAGGCCCAGATCCACAGCTATGAACTGGATTGGCCCACCCCCAAATCCGTATCATCTGCAAATGGCTGGGACACCTGCGGGTAGGGACAAACCACAAGTGTACTCGGGCTTCCTTGCACCTGAGGGCTCAGGCTGCACTAGGTCATTGGTAAGAAAATAGAAAATATTCAAATGCATTTTAAAATCTGAGACGAATAGCATTTGCTAGTAGAACAGGATAAAGCAGATTTATAAACACCAGACCCACAGTTCCTTGAACAGCAGCCAGGATTACATAGACAGATCCTATCTCAATCAATCAATCGATCAATTGATCTATCGATCAATCAGTATTTTTTTATGAAAAAGAACGCCAGCAGCTGCTTCAGCACACATAAGCCAGCTCAGCCCTGCCCACCATGAGTCCTCCGGTGTCCCATAACGTGTGGAAAGAGCCCTCATGTCATGATTATGACCCTCTTCTTCCAGCCTCAGGCCCTCGGTGGTCTGAGACCTTGCACCACCAGACTTCAGCTCAAAACCATTTGCCTCTCTCAGGGATGATGACACGTGTCAGATGCAGTTGCCAGCAAGGCAAAGGTGTGATTCCAGTTTCAAGTGAGCACATGTCAAAGCAGGCCAGCGAAGTCTCTGGAAGCTGAGTCTGCCTCTGAAGGTGAGCCGGAGAAGCTGAAGAGACAGATGGCTGCGTAGTTGAAGCCATGAACACGTGAGGACCCAAATACGGATCTCCAAAAAGCCACCTAAAGACTGACCAGTATAATTCCAGCCTTCAAAGGCAGGAGGTAGGTGTCCAGAACATACTGACCTGCAGGGCTAGGCATTTCAGTGTGTGGGCCTGTGCACCCAAGGTTTTCCAGGGAGAGCTCTGGCCCGGCTGGCCGGCGGGGTGTGAAGGTTTACACAAATGAGAGAGAGAGAGAACAAGAAGGGGGAGCTGTCTCTACTGCCTCCACTGCTACAGGTGCCTCCACCTCCCTCTCCACTGGTGCTGCCTCAGTTGTTCCTTGTCCTGCACGGAGTCCGGCCAGGCTGGGCTGGGCTGATGAGAGGTTCAGGAGAGCAGACCTCTTCCCAAGCAACAGTGTTACAGCTCTTATGATGGAAGCTCTCAGACACAACAGAGTAGTTTTCACACCTTTATTCCTTCTGTATAGGAATCTTATATACAGTTTTGGGGTAGATCAGGGTCTGACAGAGGTTTGGTCTGAGAGCTTGGAGATTCCTTATCTGCATGTGGGAGGTCTTGGTGCTGCTCCTACTTGATTGATGTCCACAAACCTCTCTGGGGGGCGGGGAGGCTGTAGCCATGTGACAGGAGCCAGGGGCCCAAGGGGCGTGGCCAAACGCCTGCTGTCCCTTATAGGTGACAGTCACCTGCTGGGTCTCTGGGGTTTAAAACCTGTGCTTGACCAGGGACCAGGCTTCCTATCACAGCTCACCACCCCACATCAGTAAGCTCTGGATTTGAGTAAGAGAGTCCACCTATCAATCAGTGAGCTCTGGATTTGACTGGGAGAGCCTGCCTCCATGAGTTGGAGTGGAGAACCATGGAGGATGACTCTTACATCAACCTCGGGCCTCCCTATGCATGTGCACTCACATGGGGGAAGATGTGTGTGCGTGTGTTAATTTTAAAATTTAAAAAGGTTTAAGCTTGTATTGAGTGCAGCAGCAAGGTAGCAGAACAAGTGACAGAAGATTCTAGAACCTGAGAAGAAAGCATGCTGTAGTAGACTAATTCACAAAACCGTTAATACCAAACAGAACAGTGAAGCTTAACCTTGACAAGACTCTTCTTTGAGACAAGGTATAGTTAATAAAGCTCAGGCTGGCCTTGAACCCACGACCCTCCAGCTCAGCCTCCTAAGGACAGGGATTACA
The DNA here is from genome assembly GCF_947179515.1 of Apodemus sylvaticus. Classification (NCBI taxonomy): domain Eukaryota; kingdom Metazoa; phylum Chordata; class Mammalia; order Rodentia; family Muridae; genus Apodemus; species Apodemus sylvaticus. The sequence goes on along the minus strand of NC_067472.1, from coordinate 59,609,724 downwards.
CTGCACCCTGCTGTAGCTCGCTTGCTTCGCTTGCCCCTCACTCTTCAGCCCACTAAAATCTTATTTCTATCCTAATATGCCTTCATCTCTCTCTCTCTCTCTCTCTCTCTCTAATTGTTTTAAAATAAAATTATTTGCCCGAGATGTATGATTTATTTTTATTTAAGCTGCATGGCAGCTTTCTGTGCTTGTTCTGTCTCTCCCTCTCCCTCTGACCCCCGTCTCCAGGGTCTATATGGGCTTGGTTGGCCTGAAACTCACAAAGATCTGCCTGCCTCTGCCTCTTTTTTTAATTTTGTAATTATATTCATGTATTGAAAACTTAGTGTAGATTTAACCCAATTTAGTGGCGAGTTAGTGGCTAAAGCCTTTGCCTTTTCCAGCTTGGAAATGCGAGCCACAGACTTAGGGCCCAGAACATTGCCTCCCCAGTGGCGGCGGGTCTCGTCATATCTGTCATTATAATTGGTCCCAATAGCTGCCACCAGCTTGGCCAGAGCACCCTTGTCTTCCGAGTTAACCTGTGTGAAGGCGACAGTGGTGCATGTCTTCCTGGGGACCAGGTGCCCAGCCTGGCCTTTCCCTTGATGCTGCAGTAGGGCACCCCCATCTTTCCACACAGGGCAGGCAGGTAAGCCACCAGCGAAATGGGGTCTACATGGTGGGCATCACCACCAGCTGAGCCTTCTTGTTCTCCACCGAGGGGGTGACTGTGTTGACTCCTGCTCAGAGGACAGTGGTCTCTTGGTTGGGATGTGCCCCCTTTGCCAGTGGCCTTCTTCTCAGCACGGGCCAGGAGCCTTTGCTGCTTCTCCTGCTTTGTCTCGGCCTGTACCTGTGGGCAAGCTCAAGCAGCTGAGTCCCTGTTTGCCTGTCCAGGGCCTGGGTGAGCTGGTTAATGGCAGGAGGGGCTTTGAGCCACTTAGAGAGGATGACTCTTTGCCGCTGCAGCCTGATGTAGCGGGGCCATTTGACAAAGTGTGTTAGGTCTCTTTTGGGCTGGATGTCCTGCCCAATGCCGAAGTTCTTGGGCCTTTTCTCAAACAAAGGAATGACCACTTTCTTGGCCTCCTGTTTCTGGATGATGGTGGCAGGGGCCGGGGCCACCTTCTTCCCCTTGGCCTTCTTTCCTTTGGGCATCCTGCTCAGCTGGTGGAGAGAGAAAGAAAGTGCCTCTGAAACACTCCAGCATACCCTGCCTTTTAAATTATTATTATTATTATTATTATTATATTTTAGCAAGAATTTTGGTTTCTTAAAAAACTTAGTTATGTTATGTGACTATGTTTTCGTTTGTTTGTTTAACCCCAGGTTTGGGATAAGAGGCTGCTTCACAGCAGGTGATTATGATTTGCCTCAGCACTAGCGGGGCAGTAATTTTTGTCAGCTGCAGATATTTAAATTTGGATGACTCTGAAGAGGGTATACATGGGAGAGGCCCAGAGGGCTGTGGATGCTGCTGCCCCCTCCCCGCCGCCCCCCCTGCCGCCCCCTGCTGCCCCCCCTGCCGCCCCCCTGCTACCCCCCCCTGCTGTCCCCCCTGCTCCCCCTGCTGCCCCCCCCCCCCCGCCACCCCCTGCTGCTCCCCCCCCCCCCCGCTGCTCCCCCTGCCGCCCCCCTGCCGCTCCCCCTGTCGCTCCTAGTTGCTGTTGTTGCAGTTTGTCAGTGGTCACCAGCAAAGAGATGAGAAGTTGGATATATCCTGACAATGGAGTCTTAGCTTGCTCTACGGAACTCAAGGCTCCAAGTCAGCAGAAAGTAGTCTACAGAGGTCCACACCACCTTTTCCCCTCTAACCTTCTTTCTCTCCTATCTAATGTTGGAGGGTTGGAAGGGATTAGGGTAGAATAACAGTTTGGAAGGAAGGCAGAGAGATAAGAACCCAATAAAATAGCTAAATAATTATGCCAACATTATTTTTGTTTTTAAAATTAACATTTGTATATCTGTTTTTGCCTTCATATATGTCTGTGCACCATTTGTGTGCCTAGTGTCCTCAGAGGCCAGAAGAGGGTGCAGGGTCCCTCGTAACTCTAGGTACAGAGGACTGTGAGCCACCATGTGGCGGTGGGACAGAACCCAGGAGCTGGGTCCTCAGCACGGGCAGCCTTTGCCCAGAACTGCTGAGCCCCAGGGCAGCCACTCTGTAAATCTTAGCAGAGGACCAGAGTTCAGTTCCCAGCATCTGTACAGGGCAGCTCACGACCACCTGTAACTCCAGCTCCTGGGACCTAGTGCCCTCTTCTGACCTGCGGGCACTTGCACATCTGTGAACACATACAACGCTTAAAAAAATCTTTAAGAATAAAGAAGTAGATATTTTAAAAAACAAAACCTCTAATGACAGAACTGCCTGCCTCACATGTTTCCTCCACCCCTACTTAGGGATCAACTGGACGCAGCCTAGACTTCTCTGAGGATGTCACATTTGGGGAATTGCCTCATTCAATTGGCTTGTGGCACATCTGTGGGAGTGGCTCAGTTGGTAGAGTACTCAACATCCTGGCCTTTGTCTCTAGCATCACACAGACTAGGCATGATGGAGCGCATCTGCAATCCCAGTAGAGGGAGATCAGGAGTTCAAGGCCACTCTTGGCTACATCGTGAGTCTCAGGCCAGCATGCACTGCCAGAGAGGCAGGGGCACTCACTGGGCACTCTCGCAGAGAATCCAAGTTCAATTATTCCTAGCATCCAGATGGCAATTCACAACTATTTGTGCATGGTGCCTTATCTGTGTATGTCCGTGACTATGTGTGTGTGTGTGTGTGTGTGTGTGTGAGTGTGTCTCCGTGAGTGTGTGTGTGTGTGTGTGTGTGTAGTGTATACCTTTTGCTGCTGAGCAATGTCTCTGGCCCTGTCTTCATTTCCTAGAGCGAGGAACCTGAGGCTTACATGGGACAAGGAGGGGCTCACGCTGGCACTCCTAGCCCTGGTCTCGTGGCTTGGATTGTTTCTTCTCTGGAACAGCAAACACTATCAACTTTCCCGTCACTGGGTGCTCCGGAAGGGAAGGCAGAGGAAAACAGTGGAGTGTCCCCAGAGGAGGACAGGCAGGGTACATTTTACAGGGCATTTGCACTCTCTGGTGGGAGCCTCGTGGACTCTGAGTTCTTTCCCCACACCCATCGGCAGCCTTGGGTTTGTTATCGTTGTGACAACGACAATGTCCTCATGGGACCTGGTGACGCTGGCTGAACAAATACTACCTCCGCTATTGACTCAAAACGTGTACAGGGGCTCAAAGTTCAAGTTCAGGGGGACCTGAGGCTTGGAGGAGGAGGGGAAAGCCCCGCCTTCTGGGATTACAACATTCTTTATTATGGGGTAGAGTTCCTTCAAAACTAGGTACTATAGCTAAGTTCCCAAAAGCCTTAAGCACGTTGGATGGATGTCTGTTGGGTGCTGCCAACAGAAAAGGAGGCTAGAGAGAATGACCACAGAGCAGTCATACTCTTGGCAAAACAGTGGGGGTCTGGAGAATTCCCTGTCCTGTATATTAGGTGGGATAGTTAGGGTTGGGTGTGGTTTGGCCTACTACACAAAAGACCTTGGCTTCCAGTGCTAGTTCTGAAAAATTTGAGGGCTGTAGAAGCTCAGTGGCAGAGCACCTGAGTAGCGTGCATGGGACCCTGCTATTAATCAACTTATTCTTTTCATTGTCCTCAAATTTGATATGTGGTCAAGGACGACTTGAACTTCTTGCTGGGATCACAAGTGTCCCATCATACCTGCTTTATGTGGTGTGGGGGATAGGATCTAGAACTTCATGTATGCTAGACAAGTGCTGTAACACTGAGACACATCTCCAGCTGTGGTTTGGTTTCTTTTAGATTAAAAATAAATGACGTGTATGGGAGGGTATGTACACATAAATGCAGGTGCACATGAAGGCCAGAAGGGCGCGCCAGATCCCCAGGAACTGGAGTTATAGATGCTTGTGAACCTTGAGACTTGGATGTTGGATGCTGGGAATCAAACTCTGGTCTTGGACAAGAGTAGTATTTCTATTTAGTTACTGAGTCATTTCCTCCAACTATGGTTTTGTTTTGTTTCGTTTGTTTTTGTTGAAACAGGCTCATGCTGTAACCCAGGATGGTCTCTCCAACTCATATATGATCCTCCTGCCTCACAGTCTCCCAAGTAATGAGATTACAGATGTGAGCCACCACACAGAGCAAACGTGGACAGCTGGCACTGTCTGTGGGATTAAAACAGAGAAAGAATGTGAAAAATAAACAGAAAATCTTGAGAAAGGTTATTCTACCTTTGGTGCCAGTTCCTGGGATATTTTCAGCACTCAGGGAGTTTAAGTTAATGCCCCAAGCTTTCCCATCCCCACCCCAAGGGGCGAAGGGGGGGGGTTAAGCTCTTTATTAATAGCTGCCCAGGGAGCTACAGTCCTTGGGAGCAGGGCCATGGTGAGGGTAAAGGAAGGAAGATGAGGTCCTCACAATGTAAAACCAGGTGCAGGCGGTTCTGGCTCCTTAAGGTGCCTCCCCAAGGCACATGAGGCTCCAGGCGACTGAGCGCTCCTTCTGAGGAAGTCTCCGCCCCTGCCCTTGTCTTGCCTGGCCTGCAGGTGGCAACCAGGCGGCCGGGCCGGCGGGAGGGCCTACGGTCAAGGCCGCGGAGCCTCCGGGACAGACAGGGCACAGGGCCAATCCAAAGGCAGGCAAAGCAGGACGCCAAGAAAAGAGGAAGTGTCCTTGGGGAGGGGACCGTTTAGGGCTGAGGTTCTCAGGAGAGGAGGAAGGGCATTTAAGGTGAGCGTAACTGTCCACGAGGTAAAAGGAGCCTGAAGTAGGGAGCGGCAAGAGGTGACGCTAGAGCCATGAAGGCCGATGACAGCCGGGTGGGCAGCAAAAAGTGTTTCCAGATAGCACCTCTGCAGTGCCAGCCACGGGTCACACTTGTCTCTCTGCTTCTGCGCTCAGGAGCAGGTGCTCAGGCAAGGATGCTTAAGAAGGCCAAAGGCGTTTGGGTGTCAGGACCACGCAGCCAAGTTAAAGACCCCGATTATCTGTGAATCCCTTCACATAAACGAAGTAAAACCCGCAAAGTTAGACCAATCGCCTGGCCTTTTAAACAATAGAGGTGTAGGGGGAGGCGAGACATAGCAACAGTTAACTACAGTTGGGGGCGGGATCAAGGGGAACTTTCATTTTCTCTTCCAAACCCTTCCACGGTATTGCAGGGAAAGATGGAGGCAGACAGCTCTTCCACGACCAGGCGTGCTTGACCTCAGAATGGAGGCTCTTCCTTCTTCAGAGCATTTATGGAGAGGGGGCTACGTGCAGGGCCTGGAGCTGCAGCCCGGGAGGGCGCCCCATCTGGCGGGTAGAGTGCCTTGCCAGGTCTCGGCCGAGCTTCACAGCACTCTATTCACAACTCACTCTGCAACTTTCGTTCCTGTGAGCTGTCAGCGATCCCTCTCCAGAAGCCACTCTGAACCAAGTTCCAATCCCCACTGACACCTGTTCTCAACGTTCAAGGAGTACTTCGATTCCGCTTTTTGGCGCTGAGATTTGAATCCAGGACCTTACACAGGACAGGAATGCTCAGCAATATGAGCTACACACCACACCCTAATTGCTCCGCAGATGAGGGGTGTTTGTTTTTTGTTTGTTTGTTTTTGTTTTTTTAAACCTTGACGATTTTATCCCAGGGAGACTATGAGTGTGTTGACCTCTGGAACCAACCTTCCCCCTCCTCCCCGATGAGAAACGTTTGTTCTCAGGCTTGGGTCTTGGGGGCTTACTTCTTCATTCTGTGATGATAGGCAAGACGTTCTTTTTCCCGCCAAGCGCCCCACCCCCCTTTTTTAAATAATCAACCAAACAACCAAACAAACCAAAAGTCTGGAGCAGAAACCACATAACCCCCGCAGGGTTGCAGAGACGTTTATATAAACCGCGAGTGTAAGCCAGGCATGGTGCAAAGTGCTTTTATGGGCATGGCTTTAATGAGTTGGTCCCTTTTGTATATGAAGAAACCGAAGCTCGCAAAGTAAGGAAGGTTGTCCTAGGTCTGTTGTTGGCAAGTTCAGGTCCTAGCCTCAGTTTCCTTACTGAACTCCTCCCCGCAGCCCCGCCCCGCCCCGTCCAGGCCCCGCCCCGTCCTGCCCGCGCCGCAGAGGGGCCGGGCTCAGCCAATCACCCGCGGCGCGCGTCGGTGCGCCTGGCCTTGCCCGCCCCGGCCCGGACTCCGCTCGCTCATTCCGCCGCCGCCGTCCGCAGACTCGGTAAGACACTGCGAGGGCAGCGCTGCGGCACCGCCCTGGGCTGGGCGCGCGGGTGTCATCCTTGGGAGCGCGGAGGGAGACCCAGACTGTGCCCGTAGGGTACGCGTGAGCCGCGTATTGGAGAAGCGGAGGGCACCCTCTCCTCCGCGCAGTGACGGAGCTGGGGATCCCGGGACGGGAGGAAAGATGCTTGGTGCCCAGACTGGGCAAGATGCCTCCGCTCGGGACGCGTAGGACCTCGGCTCTTGGTGTCCCGCCCCACGGTGGATTCTCTCACCGCGTGGGTTTGGGGTCCTCATTGCCCCGTGAAGGATGCTCAGTATTAGGCGTGACTCCTTGGTCAGTGACCAGTAGAGGTGTCAACTCCCTTTCCGACCCCATCTCACTTTCCACTCCGCGGTTGGCTAGGACCAATGTGGACACCGAGCCCTTTTCCACGCCCTTTCCACCCGCCACTCTGCAGGTGGAATGGTTCTGGGGCCGTGAGGGTCGGACTCCGCAGTAAGAAGGATGCTCCGCCAGGGGACTTGGCAGGTGGCCGGTGCCCTCTCCCCGTGCGGGTCCCTGCAGTACAGCCTTCGGGACACACCCTTGGCGCAGAGACTTAACTGTTGCGCACCCCTCACCCTCTGTTTTGCCCGAGGTTCAAGGGCAGGTGGGTGTCCAGAGACTGCCCAAGGTCGCGCCGGGACCGGAGCCCGGGAGGGTGGGGTGTCACGTGACTTGGCCTGAGTGAACTTGGCCTGGGACAGCCTTGCCGGCTAGGTTTGAGCAGCCCCGCGGTGCCCTACCAGCCGGTGCCCTTCGCTTTTCTTCATCTTCATATTGCGAATCGGGTCTGCTTTCGTTGATGTCACAGAACACAGATGAATGCTCACATTTTTAAGGAGATAGAAAGTTCCTAGTGTGAACCAGGCTAGCCACAATCGAGCGCTCAACTCTGGGCCGACTCTCGCTCAGCTCCTTTCTGTTCCGTGCATTCAAATAGTTTTCCAAGGATAGACGTTAGTCGGAAACTGCAAACTTTGGAAGTTCGCAAATAAAATGAAAGTGAGTTTAGAAGCCTTTCGGAACGCGTATTTAGTTACAGCATTTTGTCGCACAGGCGTCTGGTTTCTGGTCATTCCTGATATTCAAGCGTGTTTATCTCTGTCAAAACCACAAGCCAAATGACTAAAACACAGCTTTGGCCTTTTATTTGTGCCAGCAAGTATACATCACCACCACACCCCCCTTCCTAGTCGGTCGACTCAAGGCTCAGTGAGGGCGTAAAGCTGAGGACTGTGGTGCGCGGACGACAGTGCTTGCTCCAGGGCAGTGCAGAGCAGTAGGTAGGTCTGGGCAGCGTCCCCATTCAGTCTTTGGCTGGACTGGTTTTGCTGCTGCACCAAGAGCTCCTTTGTCATGTAAATTATTGTTTTCTTAACTATGATGCCTCGCTATACTTAACCTTACATTTGAAATTTCTCTATTATCTATTTATTTACTTTTAAAAATTGAGATAGGGTCTCATGTAACACAGGGCTCAAGCCTGCTCTGTACCCTCGGCTGGCTTTGAACCCCTATCTCCTTCCTGCACCCACCCCCAAGTACCGTGATTATAGGCGTGCGCCACCACGCCCGGCTTTGAACTCCTTAACCGTCTTTGGAATCAAGCCCCGGTCAGGTTTTGTATCAAAAGTGGCCGAAGCGGCTTCCTGCACAAGACAAAAAACCTTTCGAGTTTGAGGTAGAAAGCCACCTGACTGCAGATGAGGAACCGAACGCCTCCCTTCCGCCGCCGCTGCGCTTGGCCCTGACCCAGTGGTCACGGAACGGCAGGGCAGGCCTGGCTCTCTCGGGAGTCTGGGGCGCTGGCCGGAGCTTTACCCAACCCTGATTCCTCTTGCCCATTTTGCCCATTCATAAAAGTGCTGTAATTTTTATTTTTTGTCCCCCTTGGGTTTCGCAGTGAAACCCTTTGAGGCACGGTGCCGGCTGGCTGTTTTGTTGTCGGCGACATCTGTCCCCGGACAAAGCGGGTCGGTGGCTCCGGGGCGGCGCACTGGGATGGCAGCGGCGGCGCGGGCTCCGGAAGGCCTGCGTGGGCTCGGCCGGTGGAACAGGATCCGAGCGCCCCGGACGCGCCAGCACGGGGGCGGGGCTCCCGTAACCTTTCCCCTACTTTTCTCAGCCGTCACGTGACCCCGGCGGGTGGGGGGAAGGGGCGGGGCGGGAAGCCGCGGTTGCTAGTGTCCTTCCCCTCCCTGCGGCTTGTGTTTGCAGGCTGCTTCTGCAGACGGCTAGAGCCACGCGACTCTCCTGTACTTTGGCCGTTTGAAGGGTTTGGTTTGTTTGGGGTTTTTTTTTTTTTTTTTTGTTAGGAAAAATGTTTAGTCACTCTGGATAGCTATTTACCGGTAGGCTGGAGTCATGGATGGTGGAAGTCTGCATTTGAATTAGTTTAGAATAAAATGGTAGCCCAAGGTGGATCGTTTTAAAGTTGTGTTTAGCAGATGTCCAGTCCCCTGAAGGAGGGGAAGTCGCTCGAATCTGGGGGTTAAGGGACAGCCTGGGAAGAGGCTAAGATCCATCCTCAGCTCAAGAAAGAAGAAAAAATGGAGGGGGTGTTGAGCCGGTGGCCGCCTAGTAGGCTTAAAAAAGGATTACTGCACACTTGAATTCATGCCAATTTAAGCTCTTATTGCAAGAATTTTTGTTGTTGGGAAAATAAACCTGCTGCCAAGGCTGACGACTTGAGTTCGAGCCGTGAACTCGGAGGGTGAAAATGATCCCAACTTCCGCACACGTGTTTTAAGTAAAAAGCAATACCAGCATACTGTGCAAAGTTATAGAGGCGAAATAATGGGGTTTCGTTTGGTCACCTCCTTACTCGGTAGTTACTGCTGAGGCCACCCCTGTGAGCAGTTCATTCAGGACTGTGAGGTGTCCGCCTGTACCATCTTGGCCTTGGGAAGCAGACAGAGGATAGCTGGATTTAAAGCCAGCTTCTGCTCTCAGTGAGTTGGCGTCTGTGGGATACACAAGAGCTTATCCCTAAACCAAACCTACACTGCAAAGGTGTTTTTTTTGGTTTTTTGTTTTTTTTTTTGTTGTTGTTGTTTTTTATCTTACCTAACACAAGGAGTAAGTTCTACTTGTTGATTTCAAATATCCGTTACCTTTTGTACTTCACCTCGAGCCCCATGCAAATATCTAGGCGGACATTGAGTCCCCGCCGGCCCTGGGCTCAGGCCAGCTTTGCCCTGTTTGGGTAACGTGGCAGCCTGGTTCTGAGAAGTGCCCACCCTTTGCCCTTTTTGTTCGAGTTGTTCTGACCTTCAGGAATGTTTTTCGGAAGTTAACAACAGTGGGCATGCTGCCCATTGAGGGCCCCGACACCTGGGTAACTGCCACTGGGAAGGTTGGGAAACAGGGTGGCACTGACCTGGCCTCTGAGGAGTGTCAACCTGTGGTGCACACAGAGCCACTTAGGTAAAGGAATTTTGCGTGGTACAAAATACCTATAATCCTAGAGTCTGGGGGATGGTGCTGAGGCAGGAGGATTCCATGGTTCCATAGCAAGACCTTGTCTCAAAAAATTAAAATTAACCAAACCAAAACCAGCAAAGACAAGATTAGGCTGGTTGATCATTGCCTAAAATCCCAGCCCTTAGTAGGTGGAGACAGAAAATTAGTAGTTTAAGATCAACCTCAGTGACATACCTGGTTTAGGGCTAGCATGGACTACATAAGACCTGTCTCAAAAAACAAGAAAAAATACTTTTATACACTGGCATTAAACACTGGGGTTATGCACAGGTGTTATATTCTGGTATTATGTACTAGTGTTATACACTGGTGTTATGCACTGGTGTTAATGCACTGGTGTTAATGCACTGGGGTTATGCACTGGGGTTATGCCCTGGTGTTATGCACTGGTGTTAATGCACTGGTGTTATGCACTGGTGTTATACCCTGGTGTTCTGCACTGGTGTTATGCTCTGGTGTTATGCACTGGTGTTATGCTCTGGTGTTATGCACTGGTGTTAATGCACTGGGGTTATGCACTGGTGTTATACCCTGGTGTTATGCCCTGGGGTTATGCACTGGGGTTATGCACTGGTGTTACGCACTGGTGTTAATGCACTGGTGTTATGCACTGGGGTTATGCTCTGGTGTTATGCACTGGTGTTATGCACTGGCTTGTGGCACTTACGAACACAAAGGCCATCTATACTCTTTTTTTCTCTTCCTCCCCCATGTGTGGTCCAAGGAGCTGAGTCTCACTTCTGTCTCTTAAGTCCCTCTAGAATTTGTCTTCCTCAGTTTCTCTGACCTTGTGCAGGCATGCACGTCCTGAAGGAAGACCAGGTAGGGGTGCCCTTCCTTCACTGGACTGATCAGCCGACTGATATTAAGGGGTGGGGGCCTTTTGGAAGTTTCCCCTAGAAAAATGCCTGAGAGAGAGGGCTTAGAGGAAGTGGTTGGCCCTGCTTCAGTGTGTGCCCATGTCCCCTGGCTCTGGGTACCTTACCTGGCATTCCTACCCCATCCAGGCCACATGCTCTCTGCAGTGACCATGTCCACACCCACCTCTCTCTTTTAGGGTCCCCTTGGCTTTGGGTAAAACTATGAATAGAGAATTCAACATGCCTTGTTATCATGCCCTGAAGGGATATTCATATGTCTACAAGGACAGGGACACTGAGCGACTCCCCCAACCCTGTCTCCCTTGAAACAAGAGTCTCACTATATAGTCCTGGCTAGCCTGAAAATCACTATGTAGACCAGGCTGACCTTGAACTTCTGATCCTCTTGCCTTCACTTCAGCTAAAAACTTGGCCCTTTATGAAACTGGCTGGTTTATTAAAGTATTCACCCCTAGCTTGCCAGCAGATGCCCCTGAAAATGCTACAAGGAAGGTCGAGTCCTGGAGCCCATGGTGCCCGGTGGTCTGTGAAGGTTTTCTGAAAAGAAATGAATGAGCTGCCATGTCAGTGGGAGTTAGGAGATGGCTGAGGTACCTGTGCTGACGCCGAAGCATTGAGCTGGGGGCGGGGGGGGGGGGGGCGGTGGAGGAAAGAGCCAGGACAGACACCACTTTGTTGAAGGACAAGCGTTGACCACTCAGGCTCCTGCTGGAATGGCAGAGCGTGGCCTTGAGTGGAGGAGCCTGTTCTGCGTTTACACGCTCTAGCAGTCTTCGGTTGATGGGAGCTGAGGTGCTCTGGACTGCCCTGTGCTGATAAAGTGTGCGAGAGAGGCTGATGTGTGTCAGTAAGCCATTGAAGTAGACCCAGATCTGTGTTGTAGCCACTCTCTCAGCTAGGCCCAAGTCACCTGCTGTCACAGAGCACGGCTCTTAGTGGCGGCCACCACCCCCATACATGCAGACCTGGACTGAAATGTGGTCGTGTCTGGGTGTTCACTTCCTTCTCTGTAGGATGGCAGCCCTGATACCTGCTCTCTCATTGAGTTCCAGGAGACTCCAATAAGGAGCAAGGCCCCAGTCTTAGCATTCAGGTGGCAAAGATAGGCTGATTTCTAAGTTTGAGCCTAGCCTTGTCTTCCCAGAGTATGACCTGTGCACAATCTTGAACTTTAGAATGGCTTTTTTTTTTAAAAAAAAAGGATTTATTTTATTCTTCTTTTTAAAATACAAGATCATTATGTATATAGCCTTTTCCAGCCTTAAACTTGCAACATAGACCAGGCTGGTCTTGAACTCACAAAAATATACCTGTCTCTCCCTCCAAAGTGCTGGGATTAAAGTGTGCCACCATACATGGTGCTTTTGACTTTTTTAACATTTTTTTTTTATTTACAAGTCTGCTGTGTGTGTCTCTGTATGCGCACCTGAGTTCAGGTGCCTCTGGTGTCTCTGGCAGCTGGAGACATCAGCTCCCGTGGGGCTGGAGACAGGCAGTTTAAGCTGCAGAGGTGGCTTCTTAATCCTCTGAAGAGCGACGGACACTCTTAGCCTCCCTCCAGCCTGGCCCCTGATGCCTGAGAACACCACACATCCCATGGAAAGTGAACTTAGGAGGTTGACTTTGTATCTTCTCCCGGAGCTAATGAGGTGAAGTGGCATCTTCCATGCGACCCTAGGTGACTTCAGCATGACCCCACAGCTGTGTGGAGGAGCAGAGGCCCTTCACAGGACAGTATGTTGCTAAGGTGTGACAAGCAGCAGATTGGATGGACTCTGTGTTTAATCCTTTTTTTCCTTTTTCCCCCCCCTATGAAGACTGGCTGTGAGGGTTATTGGTGAGCATGTGTGGTGGAGTGTGCGACTCGGCACAGGGAAAGCCCTCGGTGCAGGGCCTGCTGCTTGTTCAGGAGACTACAACTGATGATGCGTTTGCACCCTCAGCTGACTTATTTTTCCAGTGTGTTGTACATGCTGTAATCTCAGGGCTCTGTAGGCACAAGAAGGCAGGTCTCTGTGATTTGCAGTCAGCTTGGTACATACAGTCAGTTCCTGGGCTACATAATGAGAACTTATCCTGTCCTTAAAGAAAAAGAAAGATTTATTTTAATATTCTCTCTCTCTCTCTCTCTCTCTCTCTCTCTCTCTCTCTGTGTGTGTGTGTGTGTGTGTGTCTGTCTGTCTGTCTGTCCGTGTCCGTGTCCGTGTCCGTGTATGCATCGCTCGAGTGCTCTGACCTCTGAGTCCGAGGAGGTTTATATTCTAGAACTGGAGTTAGAGATGGTTGTGAGCTGCCTCACATCGGCGCTAGAAACTGAACTCAGATTTTTCTGCAAGCAGCAGACATTCTTAACCCCTAAGCCATGTCTCCAGCCCCATCTAACAGCATTTTCTACTGGCGGTGGCCTGTGGCATGTGCCGCCTGCCTCTGTCAATCAGAACATCTGTAGACACAGGTTCTAAATGCCGTGTCAGGATTGCAGCCGGATGGGCTTTCTGATGGTCGCTGTGCTCTGCATTGCTAGTGGTGCAGATCTCAGGTGCTGAGGTGACACACATGGACAGGACGAGCAGGGCAGTCCTTGAGGATCTGGGAACATATATGGGGACAGTGGTGTGAGGGGAAGTTCGACTTCCTTGAGCTAATAAATGTATGCCACTTCCTGGCAGTCAAGAGTTCAGGCTGGCATCCTGTTCTGGCAAGATTGGACCCAGGTGCCGTTTCATAATGGATGGGGTTATGGCTTAGCCTTGTCAAAATCCATTTCTCTTATCATTCAAAATTTTCACATGTATTTTTTTTTGGTATGGTGAGGTAGAGGAGTGTGTGTGTGTGTGTGTGTGTGTGTGTGTGTGTGTGTGTGTGTGTGTGTCAGAGGACCGTGTGTGAGACTTGGTTTTCTCCCTCTTCTGTGTGGCTCTCTTGAGGACTGAACTCATGTTGACTTGGCAGCAAGAGCCTTCTGCCCAACCAACGAACCATCTTGCTGGCCCTCCTTATTATTTTGTTGTGCGTTTTTTGAGACAGAGTCTTATATATGCATGGGGAGTTTAAACTCACTATGTAGTTGAGGACAGTCTTAAGCTTCTGGTCATCCTGCCTCCACTTCTTGAGGACTGGGACCAGGTCTGTGCCACCACACCTGCTTTAGTGGTGTTGGAGATGCAGGATTATTAGGACTGTGCGCACGCGAGGCATGTGCGCACGCACTCTGTCAGCTAAGCATATCCCCAGTCCTGGTTCTTTCCTTTAGAAGTGTGTCCTCTGGTGGCTTCCCCTATATCTGTTTCTCTGATTGCCCGTTCTTGATGATGTGATGCGGTATACAGCCTAAACTGGACTTTGCTTTACTTTGAACTTTTGTTTCTTTTTGAAACGGGGTCTTACTAAGTAAGACTCTGGCTGACTTGGAAGTAGCGATGTAGACCAGACTGGCCCCAAATGTACAGCGATTCTTCTGCCTCCTGGGATTACAGGTGAGCACCACCACACCCAGCTTTTACTTCACTAGTATTGTTATTATTTTAAATTAAGACAGGGTCTCATTGTGGCCTAGGCTGGCTTTGTAGCCACAGGTGCCTTTGAATTTATGATCCTGTTGCCTTCAGCTCCCAAGTGCTGGAGCCGGAACTGTTCAGCACCATGTCCAGCTTGGGTTTTTACAGTGCCTGGCATGTGGGAGTTCTGTTGTTATTTTGGGGGAACGTAGACTGAATTGAAAATAGATTGAAATTTTATCTTTACCGTCCAAATACTAACCAGGCCTGACCCTGCTTAGTTTCTTTCAAAATCAGACCGTCAGACCATTTAAAATAGACCAGAGTTTGGTGCTGTCCCTAGTGACAGATGCCTGCCACGCTTCTGATGCCCTGCCTGCCTGGGGTTCTGTTAAGGTGCCACTTCCTGTGGGTAGCCCTTTCTTTAAGGATTTCCAGAGGTTGTTTCCTGCTAGTCAAGATGGACAGCTGGTGAGGGATTAGAGCTGCGGGCACAGCCTGCTCCTGTCTGGCGGTGAATTATACAATTCTGGTAGGCACCCAGGTCATACTGATAAGACTTATAAGCTTTGGTCTGCGTTTGTAGTAATCGAGTTTTCCTGCTCGCTGCCGTCTATTATTTTGGCTACAGCAGTGACATGAGTCAATGTGTGTTGCAACTGCAGGAATCTTTTGCTGGCCCTTGCTGTGTTCTTTTCCTCATCAGTGAATGGAGACAGCTGTGGATTCGTTAATTAGAGCTGTACTTAGGATTTAACGAGCTGATGGATGTAAAACAAATTAATAATAATAATAAACAAAACATACGGCAGGTGGCCCATGCCTTTAACCCCACTTGGTAAGCAGAAGGTGGATCTCTGTGCATTTCAGGCCAGGCAGGACCTCATAGACCCTGTCAAAAAAAGCAAAGAAAAAGGCTTGGGCTGAGGAGAGGGCTCAGTGAGTTGTGCTTGCCGTGCAAGCATGAGGATCTGAGTTCGGATCCCAGCACCCACTTAAAAAACTGGGAGCAGTGGTGCATATCTGTAATCCCAACACTGGGATTAGTGACAGGGACAGGAGGATGCCTGGGGCCCACTGGCCAGCTAGCCTTGCCATATCGGTGGTCTTTGGGCTCCAAGAGAGACCCGTTCTCAAACAATAAGGTAAAGATTGATGGACACCAATTTGGACACATGCATTCATGCACAAAATAGGGAGGGCATGCATTGCTTGGTTTGTGCCAAGCAGTTATTAGGCAAACCTCACATTTTCTTTGCCATGAAAACAGGCCTGCATGCCATCCATGCTAGACTACGGTGAGTCACCTCCCTGCCTGTTGTCTTGTCTGCCTTTCTACCAACCTATCTGGCTCCCCCATCTATGGGCTGCGGGGCTGTGTTGCAATACTCCCTGCGGCACAGAACCCATTTGCATAATTCAGTTACTTAGAAGCCTGTCATCCCTGGGTGAGTCTTACTGTTTGATTTATGTGGTGGACAGAGTTTCCTCATTGCATCGTCTCTGGCATGTACCCGTTCCTGGCGGGTGCTGGGCCTCTCCTGACCTTTCCCCCTCCTTTCCTAGCTGGCTGCCTGTCTCAGCTCTGCAGCCCCAGAGAGCTACAGGAGCTGCAGGGAGGCAGGGAGGCCCTGGGCTGGGAAGGGGAGCGGGTCTTTTAATGGGGTGGCACTTTGGTGGCATGGCCAGTGTTAGGGCTCATGGGTTGACCTCAGAGGTGAAATGATTTTGAGGCAGAGGGCTTGACTGCAAAGAAAGCAAACCCAGTGGGCAAGTCCTATCAGCAAAGCTCAGAGGACTGGCGCTTGACGCCGAGCCATGATGTTAAAACGAAGACAGTTTCAAGTCAGCAAGAAGCCTCAGTGGGTAAAGTGCTTGCTGCACAAGTCTGGTGACCTGAGATCAACCCCCAGATCCCACATACATGTAGGAGAAAAGAGACTCCAGGAAGCTGTCCAATGACCTCTGCACATGCTCAAGAGTGTGTCCCCCAGTCGTGCACACACACTTGTACAATACTAAAGACAAATTTAAAAATGAAGACAGTCTTGGCAGATCAAGCTGCAGCCTTCAGGGTTCTCGTGATTCGATCAAGAGCATTAAACTTTGGTGTCTTTGAAACGCTTTCAGCTTATTGGGGGGGGGGATGATTAAACACAGCTTGGAAAGGGAGAGTCCTCCCCCAGAAAATAGAGGTGAGCACTTGAGTGCATCTTGAGGCGCTCTGTGCTTTGGGAATGTGAAGTCAGTCGCTGGCCTAAACTGGACCCTGAGGGAGCTAACTGTGATGAAAGGTGAGAACAGGTATGACCCAAGAGGGGCTAAGGAGATGGATCAGGCAGCGCACACCTTGTTATCCCGGCTCTGGAGAGGTGAACACAGGAGCATTCCTGGAGCTTACCACCAGCCAAGCCAGCCTAGCTGAATGAGCCAGTGAGGGAAGCTTGGCCCCTGGGGAACAACACCCAGGATGGATCTCTGGTACACACACACACACACAAGAACATAGTGCAGGTGGAGACACAGAGTTGCAAACAGGTGACAGTTAAGCACCAGCCCTAACATGTGAGCTTGGTTCTGGTGCAGGTCTCCTGTCTGCATTGCAGGAAGGGCTTGGGGGGTCTGTCACAGCCCTCCTTGGGAGTTCCTCCTTGGCGGGTGCAATATGAGGCTGGAATATAGGCAGGGTTGGGCCTAGAAGCCTGGGGCGCCTGCATGTCCCCAGATAAGGAAGTTGGCAGGTAGATGTGGGAGTGAGCATTCACCCACCGCACTAACACTGCCACTTGGGGCGGGGCAAGAGCCCAGGTCTCCATACTTGTATCTCAGAAATACTTTTGTCTTCTCTCTGACACCAGATACCACAACCTAGTCACACACCTAACAGAGTTTTTAACTTTAGCCATTCTGGATGTATCCCTGAATGTCTTCCTGGGTGAGGGTGGAGCTTCCTGCCACAGAAACCACCTGCAGTTTTGCCCTGAGCAATTGTGAGGACACAGGGCAAGAAACTGTGTTGTGTTAGGAAAAATCCCAGAGGGGCCTTTCCTGTGTACCTGACCAGACTTGCTTCTGGGGGTGAAGCTGTCGGTGTGTTTACCCTAGAGGGTGTGTCTCATGTAACCCTTTTCCTCTGGTTTTGGTTTCTAGTCCAAAGGTAAAGCTAGGTGTGGTGGTGTGTATAGATCCTGTGGTCCCAGTATGAGGGCAGCCACAAGGTCAAGCCCAGTCTGGCGTAGACACCAAGTTGAGTGGCAGCAGGGGTTCTACTTCTCCCTCTGTCCCTGTGTTTCTTATCATGTTTCTTATCAGTGTGTGTTCTTGGGGCCCTCTTTGAACTTGGGGCCCTGCAGGTATAGACTCTGTGGTCCTGGTATAGACCTGGTGTCTAGGGACATCTTGTGCTGTGATGACTCAGTCCCTGGGGGAATATACAAAGCAGAGCTTCAAGGGGGCTTGGGACAGCTCTGTGAGAAGTAAGGGCTGGGGAAGGCTGGGGAATCAGGAGGAGCACAGGTCTATGCCAAGGCCAAGAAGGGTGCAGGTCGGGGAGGCGCTGGTGGGCTAACACACCTCCTTCCTCTGTGGGTTCTGCTGCCTGGGTGAAGGAAGCAGAGGCAGGGAAGCCAGCTAAGGTAAGAATGGTTCCTCGCCTGCTGCCTCACTGAAGCAGGCCAAGTAGGAGAGAGGTGAGGTAGAGAGGGTGCAGTCTGAGAGATGGGCTGATGTCCAGTCTTTGTAGTTTGGGCCTTGGAAGGTGGGTTTGTAACATCTGGTCACACGCACAGGTTGTAGAGATCTGATTAGGGACAGGGGCCCTGGCTAGCTCCCAGGTAAAGAGAGCCAAAGAACCTCCTATCATGTAGACCGAGATCAGGGGCTGGAGGTCATAGCAGGCAGTGTGGTAGGCCTGGCCTGTGTGATCTGAGGTGGGAGGGAGAGCCTGCAAATGAGACTTGTACTGGGGAGGCCAGGCTTAGTGCACCCTGCATGGAGCCGTGGCAGGTCCCCCAGCCACCATGGAGGTCTGCCGTGCCCTCCTTGCAAATGACTTTGGAAGGAAGGAGGCAGCTGCCCACTGTCAGTGGCCTGTATCCAGGCACAGCTGACCTGCCAGATGGCCCTGAGGGCCTTTCTTCTAGTACGTTAGGTTCCCAGTTTCGTAGACACAAGGATGTAGCCTTGTGCCCAGGCTGGGCAGGGTGTGATAGCAGAGAGGGCTCTTGGGAAGGAAGAGCGGGAGTCAGAGCAGCCGGGGTTCTTACTACTCTTCAGCCTCAGGTGCCAGCAGGGGAATGGATTGGCGGGAGAATGGATTGGCGTTCTGTTGGCAGGGGAACACCAAAGAATAGGGAGGGATCTGTGGGTGGATCAGGCAGGGATAGGCCTGCCCCCAGGCCTTGCTGCTTCTGAGACAGGACTAGATTTCTAGAGAAAGGAGAGAGAGGAAGGGCTTCTGGTGGTCAGACAGCTTGAGCACACTTCCTTGGGTGTCCAAGGTGAGGTGAGTGGGATTATCCAAACTCTTGGGGAAACCAAGTTGGGGATACAAGGATCAATACAGCAAGATTTGCAGACCACTTGCACACACATGCTTGCATGTACAAATGTGTCCACTCACACAGGTGCAGCACACACATGGCTGCTCAGACACGAATGCGAGAGAAGCCCGGGGTTCCAGGGAAGAGGTGTCGAGTGTCTGTGTGTGCATCATGTGCACACGGTGGCTTGGAGCCTGGAAGACATCGGATCCTCTGGGTGGAGTTCAGGCAGCTGCTGAGCCACATAGGGCTGCTGCTGGGAACTGAACTCGCTCCTCCGCGA
This sequence comes from Apodemus sylvaticus, assembly GCF_947179515.1. Taxonomy (NCBI): domain Eukaryota; kingdom Metazoa; phylum Chordata; class Mammalia; order Rodentia; family Muridae; genus Apodemus; species Apodemus sylvaticus. Next base: position 59,590,748 of record NC_067472.1, on the reverse strand, counting down.
GAACAGTACGCTGTGTTCTTTTTTTTTTTTTTTAAGTATTTGTTTTTATTATTTTAACTTATGTGGTTATGTGAGACTGTGCGCATGTGAACTAAGGTGTTCCTGAGTCCAGAGAAGTCTGCTCTCCCTGCAGACAGAGTTTCAGACAGCTCAGAGTTAGATGATGTGGGTGCTGGGAACTGAACTCTGGTCCTCTGCATGAGCAGTGTGTGTTCTTAACCACCGAACGGCTTCTCCAGCCTGAGGCTGTATTCCTATCTATCTATCTATCTATCTATCCATCCATTTTTACTTTTTATTGATTCTTTGTGAGTTTCACACTCTGTACCCCAGTCCCACTCATCTCCCTGTCCCTGATCAGCCCTTGTCACCTCCTCCCCCCAAATAAAACCCATACTCAAAAACACACACTATAGAAAACTCTCGTTGTAGAGGCTGTAGTGTGTCAGTGTGTCCCACAGTACACCCCTCCATCCTCACGTCTTCCCTTGCAAATGCACATTACAATGAGTCATTGGTCCGGTTGGAAATCTCTGGCGTCTGAGACACCATCAATATTGGATCCCCACTGGCGCTCCTCCAGGTTATCCTGTCGTTGCCTTCAGTCATGGAGATCCTGCAGCTGCGGATCGGATCGGATCGGATCGGATCGGCAGGACCAGCACTTCCATGCATCCCAGTGATTTGCGGATGATACAGATTCTGCAGTGGGCCAATTCAGAGCCCTGGCTCTGGGCCTGGGTGGGGCCTGAGCTGGGCTGCACACAGCTCTTCCTCATCAGCACCTCTAGGGCCAGTTCTCCAGCATTGTTTCAGCTAGGCCATCCAATGCCACCATCAACCAGAGGCCGAGTTACACCCTCAGGCTGGCTTGCCCACACCCACGCCTCCAGAGCCAGCTCCACTGTGCTGCCCAGTCAAGGTGCAGGACCCACTCTTCCGAGTGCTCTCACCAGTGAGGAGACAGAGCTAGGTCTCCTGCTCTCATGGCCTAGGGGCCAACCAACTCCCCTGACTGCTCAGTTGGCAAGGGGAAGGGGGAAGGGCATCACCCCTGCACCCCCACCGCCTCACAGCAGACAAGTGGCAGAGCCTGCCCTCCGTCGCTCTTGCCCTCAGGGTTGGAGCACCCACACCCTCTTGACCAGAACCAGCCCTCCTGTGCTGTCCAGGCAAGGGCCAGGGCCAGCTCATCCGCTCTCACAACCCCCGCGGTCGGCTCTCCCGGCTGCCACAGGTGGCAAGAGGGCAGGAACATGCATCACCACGAAAACCACATCACCTCATGACTCCGTGGAGCCAGCTCTTCCCACCCCACCCCCACCCCACTCTTGCCCTCAGGGGACCAGCTCACCTGTGCCCCCTGTACCAGGGTCAGCTCTGCCTGCTGTCGGGGGTGGGGTGGGGGGCAGGGCCTGCTTTCCCCAGAGCTCCAGCTGGTGAGGAGCAGGGCTAGCTCTCCCGTGCTCATGACCCTGTGGGCAGCTTTTTGGACTGCCAGAGTCAGCTCTCCCCACCCTCACACCACAAGGGCCCGATCTCCAGAGTGCTGTCGCCAGTGAGGGGCAGGGCCAGTTCTGCACAGCCCTTGGACAGCCAAATGGTCCCCTGTGGCTGTCCCAACTAAGGACTTCCCCATGTTCTCTAGTAGTACTATGAGCTAAGGATAGCTATACTGACCCTTGCCACTTGGTAGCCATTGACTCAGACTTGGCCCTAAGCAGCAGCCCAGGCTGGGACCTCACCATGACCCCAGGTGGCAGTACTGGCCACTCACAATAGGCTCCTCCTCTCCACCCTCGAGTCTCCAGTTCCTTGTCTTCATACTGCTCAAGCTGTTCCATTTCTCCTCCTCTTCCCTCTGACCACCCACTCATTCCTGCACGTTGTGGCTCCTGCTGCAGGCTGCCCTGCAGTTGGTGGACCCCTGGGTAACATCCTCAGTCTTTGCAAACTGGCATCAAGTGTGTGTGTACAGCCTGCCTGTGCTGTGAACCAGAGGGCGGGTCTGTGGGTGGCATCATGGTACAGGTCTCTGTCTTCCTCCTCCCTCATTACACTGTGTGGTGATAGGCCGGTGTCTGTGTATCTATGGCCTGCCTGTCCCATGGGACAGAGGGCAGGTCTGTGGGCATTTCCCCTGCTTGCACAAAGCTGGCATAGCAGGACACAGGTTTCTGTCTTCCTCCTCCTTTGCTGTGTTGCCTGGATTGATTTGATTTTTATGTGTCCTAGACATAAACAGCTCTGTCCACCGAGCCAGGCATCAAATTAGGATACACAAAAGACTGCTACATGCTCTAACCCTATAAAGTTAGACTGCTATGAGGACAGCGAGGTGTTGCCTTGCCTTTTGCTGAGGCTGGGGGGATGCTATAGTATTAATTGAAGAGGACCTGATAGCCATAGGTGTGTGTCACTAACTGGTCATTGCTGGATCAGGTACTTACTTAGGTGAACTTCTATACTGGCCTGTATGTGTTGTGTTTTATGACTGAACATTTGAGGAAGTGCTCGCTTATGGCCAAGTTCATGGAGGCCTTGGGGGAACTCTCCCAAGCTCCTTGGATGTATGGATGTTTTACTTCCCGCCCCGGGACTCTGCACACCCCAGCACCTTCTCCTCAGGCTTCCAGCTGGCCCTCCAGGGGTGCCAGGCCTCCAGTCCCACAGACTGGCCCCCAGCAGCCATGCCTGAGGGTGAACTTGCTTTAGGTGCTTTATGGAGAGCTATTCATTCTACCACAGTAGCTGCTAATGGTAGGTGAGGAGGAGCACAGGGTGTCCGACCCACACACAGCCTGTGGAACACATGCGGCTAAGGATCTGAAAACAGCCCGGCATAAATTATAAAATTGCTCTGTAGCAGTGAGGAGGTTAGGAGACAGCTTTCAGGAGTCTGTTCTCCCGCTCTGCCCACAGAATGGGCCACGAGTGGGCGGGCTTAGCAGCGTGCGCCTTTCCCCCTTAGCAATCTAGCTAGCCCAGAATGTTCTTTTTTTTCTTTCTTGAGTTTTTGTAGATAGTAATGTCCTGTTGAAAGTCAAAATGTGAGGCACCCTGCCTACGGTTACTTTCCCTCTGAAGAGAAGGGCCCTATCGCGAGGGGCTCTGGGAATGCCGGCTCTGAGTCAGGGATGAGGACCTTCCCCACTCAGGCCTGGGATCAGTTCGGCTAAGCAGAACTGTGGTGACTGGGCTGGGACTCTGTGACTACTGTTTCTGGGGTGACAGAGCCTCCCACAGGGACATCTGTGCTCATCTGAATAGTAGGGAGCTGCAGATGGCAGTTTCTGCCAGGTGTGGGGTGTGGTCTCCAGGGCAGGAAGAGAATGACAGGACCAGTGTGCAGCCTGACCACTGTGTAGATGGGTCTGGTCAGAAACCTCGGAGTGGCGTGTGTACACACGTGAAGTCAATCCAGATCAGTCTCCTACGACAGGCCACCAAAGCCCAACTGGGCAAAACAATGATTCAGGGGGTGGGGAGTGGGGTGGGGGGGTATTTACAAGAATATAGGGAAGGGGTTCCTCATAGGAGCAGGAATTACTCACAGACAGCTGCCTCACCAAGGCCCACCCCAGCTTGGGTGACAGCCCACAAAGCTGGGAACTTAGAGCACACTGCGACACTCCTGGCAGCTCACACATCGGAGAGTGTCCTTTCCAGGCACCTCGGTTGGTCTAGACCTCTATCTGTTAGCTTGGCTGGTTTCTGCTTCTTTTAGGCAGTTGGCCTCAAGAGACTTCGTTGCTGCTGGTCCTGTCTGAGTCTTACCAGCAGCTCTGTTGTTGGGCTAGTCACAGAGGCACTCAGAGCTTTTCTCTGGCACAGAGGGGCCTAGTAGATCTGGTCAGTTTCAGGGACTTCCACGAGGTATTTACCTTTCTGTTTAAGGAGCCTGCCTGCAGGATGGAATGTTTTGGAGGAAAAGGTTATACAAGAGGTGGGCGTGGGCTGGGGTCCGGGCTTGGGGCTGGGGTCCGGGGCTTGGGGCCTGGGCTGCTGAAGCTTCTTTCCCTCCCTCCTGTGTCCACTGCGGTCTTCATCTACTGCAGGAGTCCACTGTGCTGAATGTCGGTGCAGCGAGTTCTTTCTATCTCAGGAAGCATGGGCACACAGGACTACTTAGCATCCATGAGACTCTGGCTTCTGGAGCAGACAGCTGTGTTGGGTACATTCAGAGCTGTGGGGAGATCTCAGACTTGTACAGAAAAGGAGCCCAGAGCCTGGAGCTTCGTGTGGTCCCTGCCCACTGCCCACCTTTCCTGGCTCTCACTGAAACTTCCCCACCCACATCCTAGATGCCATGAAATCTGCAGGGTGTGTGTGTGTGTGTGTGTGTGTGCGCGCGCGCCTCTCTATGTATTTGTATTGTGTGGGGGGGGGTCATGTAGGTCAGAGGTCAACCTTGGTTGTCATCCCTTGTACAAGCTACCTTACTTTTTGAGGCAGGATTGGCCTGGGTAGATCCCTTGGCGAGGCAGGCTGCCCGTTGAGCCCGAGGGGTGGGTCCTCCTGTGTTTGCCTCCCAGTGCTGTGCCCCACCATGCCTGTCTTTTTTTTTTTTTTCTTAAATTGAGCTCAGATTTTCATTCTGTGCAACAAGGGAAGTACCTCACTGTCTGAGCTGTCTGCAGATGCAGACGCTTTGGTATCTGTCCTACCGCTCTAGGGGATTCCTGAAGAATTACTTAGTTCTGGAGGGTGACGTTTGTTCTGAATGAGGCCTTGGTAGGGACAGTGATGGAGTAGGTACTAGAGTGTCTCCTTCCACACCGATGGCCCCAGCTGTGTGTTTGACCAGAGCAGGATTCAATGCTCAAGACAACAAACCAGGTAGTGGTGGTGCACACCTTTAATCCCAGCACTTGGGAAGCAGAGGCAGGCAGATTTCTGAGTTCGAGGCCAGCCTGGTCTACAAAGTGAGTTCCAGGACAGCCAGGGCTACACAGAGAAACCCTGTCTTGAAAAACCAAAAAATAAAAAGAAGACAATAATGCTTGTGTGTGTGCCTGCATGTGTGTGCATGTGTATATGGAGGTCAGAGGTCAACTGTTTTAGCATCTGTTCGTTTTCTTTCCACTTAAACATTTTAGTTTATTATTACTGTGTACATGATGTGAGTGAGAGAGAGTAGGGACACAGCGCACCACCGTGTGTGGTGGGCAGAGGATGGCTTTTGGAACTCAATCCTTTTCTTTCACCTTTTTTTCTTTAATTAAAAGAAATGTAGGTGTGTGTGTGTGTGTGTACATGTGTGCAAGTGTGTACAAGTGTCCTCAGAGAGCAGAGGTGTTGGATCTGCCTGCAGCTGGAGTTTAGGTCGATGTGAGCCAATGATGTGGGTGCTGAGCACAGAATTCTGGCTCTCTGAGAGAGCAGAGTGTACTCTTAGTCTGGGAGTCCCCCCTGCAGCCCACACCTTGTCTCAGAGCCCCCCCACCCCCCGCAGCCCACACTTTGTCTCAGAGCCCCCCCTGCTGCCCACACTTTGTCTCTGAGCCCCCCCTGCAGCCCACACCTTGTTTCTGAGCCCCCCCTGCAGCCCACAGCTTGTCTCAGAGCCCCCCCCCCTGCCGCCCACACCTTGGTTTTGAGGTGGGGTCTCTCACTCTGTTGTACTGTAGACTCCACCGCAGCTGTGTCTGTGAGCTTAAGGCCAGCTATTTTCTGCCCCACCTCTTGCTGAAGGAGTTGTAGATTACAGATGTGCACTACCACACCTTCATTCTTACTGAGCTCTGGGCACGGAGCTGAGGGCATTAAGGATCCACGGCAAGCACCTTTGCGCACTAATTCCTCTCTGTGGCTCTCACCTTGGTTTTTGAGATAGGGTCCATTACCAGCCCCAAAGATGCACTGGTCTCTGCCTCCCCAGCACCAAGATAGAAAGTGTACTCCACTGCACCCAGAGTTTTATATGAGACCAGGACCCAATTCAGGCTGTTTTATGCAAGCACTTCACCAACTGAACCACTTTCCTGTTCTGTTTGTGTGTGTGTGTGTGTGTGTGTGTGTGTGTTGTTTGTTTTAAAAGACAGTTTCTTACTTCTGTAGGTCTCACAGCAAACGTCCTGCCTCAACTACTCAGAGACTAGGACTGTAGATGTGAACTACCATGCCCAGCTGAAATAGTTTTTTTTTCTCCAAGTGATATGTTTTAGCAGGACATGGTGGTGCCCACATTTTTAATCCCAGTACTAGGGAGGAAGAGGCAGGGGAATCTCTGGGAGTCCAAGACCATTCTGTTTTACAAACAGAGTTCCAGGATAGCTAGGGCTACATACAAAGACCCTGACTCAAAATAGAAGACAAAACAAAAAAGATAAATTTATGCATTAGTTTTTAAAACTTATTTATTTTTATATTTTTGGATATTTTGTCTGTATGCATGTCTATGCACCATGTGAGTATCTGATGGCCAGGGAGACCAGAGGAAGGTATCACATCCCTTGGGACTGGGGTCACAGATGGCTATGAGCTGCCATGTGGGTGCTGGGACTCTGACCTGACTCACTTAGAAGAGCAACCAGTGGCTGGTGAGTCGTCTAGGAAGAGAAGCTCAATTTAAATTTCTATTTATTTGTGTATGTAAGTGTGTATGTGAGTGTATATCTGAATGAGTGTGTGTGTGTGTGTGTGTGTGTGTATGTGCGCGCGCATGCACAGCGCACGCACGCACACACACCACGTAAAAAGTGCAGTGCCCACAGAAGCCAGAAGAGGCCATCAAATATCCTGAAACCATAATTACAGGTGGTGTGAACTGCTTAATATAGGTTCTGGGAACTGAACTTGGATCTTCTGGAAGAGCAGCAAGCACTCTTGATGACTGAGCCATTTCTCCAGCCTCTGAGACACTATTTTTTAATAACAGCCTCAGTGAGGTATGCCTATGCTATTTTATATGAACTTGACACAGGCTATAGTCAATCATCTGGGAGGGAGTGTAACTGCCCACAGTTACATCGAACAGGCTACCTGGAAGGGAAGCTGGGGATGTATGGGAAGGTGGCGAAAAGAGACGGAGACCAAGACAGCACCTGCTATTCAAGGCTTCAAAGTTTAATGAAGAACTTCAAATATATAGGCAGGGGGAAACCCTTACCCCAAAGGCTGGAGGTTCTCAGCAGAACCAGTTCAGTTGCTCCACAGGTGGCTAGTGTTTCTCTGGAAACTGCAGGTCCTTGAAGAACAATGGGCTTCACCTTGGTCTGAGCACTGCACCTTAGGTGGAGGGGATTATGGCTAACACAGGAGTTCCTGCTCAAAGGCTGGGAGAGGAACGTCACCTTGGTCGATGTCAAGTTCCTGCCAGGTGGCATGGCACCTCAATAAGGCTCTCTACAAGGGAGGAGGGAACCTCAATTGAGAAAACCCATAAGATCGGGCTCTAAAGGATTTTCTTTATTAGTGAGAGATAGGGGAGGGCCCAGTCCCAGCCTGTTGTGGATGGTGCCACCCCTGGGCTGATGGTCCTGGGTTCTATAAGAAAGCCGACTGAAGCTGGGCGGTGGTGGTGCACGCCTTTAATCCCAGCACTTGGGAGGCAGAGGCAGGCGGATTTCTGAGTTCGAGGCCAGCCTGGTCTACAGAGTGAGTTCCAGGACAGCCAGGGCTACACAGAGAAACCCTGTCTCAAAAAAAACAAAAAACAAAAAACAAAAAACAAACAAACAAAAAAAGAAAGCCGACTGAGCAAGCCATGCAGAGCAAGCCGGTACGCAGCACAAACTGTGGCCTCTGCACCAGCTCCTGCCTCTAGGTTCCTGCCTGGTGTGAGCTCCTGTCCCAGCTTCCTTTAATGATATACTGTGATACAGAAGCCTGTGCCAGATAACCCCTTTTCTCCCCAGCTTGCTTTGGTCACGCATTTCATCGAAGCAGTAGAATCCTGAAACAATGGGTAATTCACATAAGTAATCCACCCATCGAAAGTCTGTGATTTGGTGATTTTTGATTTATTCACAGCATTCTAATCAGTTTGGGAACATTTTTATCAAGCCTCCCAAATACTCCTTCTAAGTGCTCATCCAGCCTCCCCCGTCCGTCCCTGGCCACTCCGATCCTTCCTTCTCTATAGGTTTGCTCTGTTCTGGACGTGTCCTGTAAATGGAGTAAGGGAGTTTGGAGTTTGGCGTCCTTGGCTCACTGCAGTGCTGGTTTGTTCTGGTTTTAGGAGACAGGGTCTCCTGTAGCTCAGGCGAACTTCTAGCTTACCCTCTAGCCAAGGATGCTTTGCACATTGGATCCCCTGGCCTCCTCTCTCAAGTGCCGTGACCTCAGGAGAGAGCCACCAGGCCTAGGTCCTGTGGTACTGGGATGGACCCCTGGGCCTTGTGGATGTAAGGTGACCCCTCTGCCCCTTGAGCCGTGTCCCCAGAGCCTGGTGCTTTGCTTTCACCCCTGTCACTGCATGTGTTGGTGCTGCTTTCCTTCTTAGGGTCAAAGAGTCATGTTCCTGGCATGTGACTGCAACAGTTTACCCACTCCCCTCCTCCTGTGGAAGGGCCTGGTTGTAGTTTCCTCTCCTGCTGTGAAGGGACTCCTGACTGTTCCTGTAATTTTGTCTGTCATGACCATGGGTGTATAGGTTTTCCTGTGAACTTGTTTGGTTATCTTAGACAAGGAGAAGTTGATGGGTCCCATGGGTTGTAGTTTTGCTTTTTTGTTGTTGTTGTTGAGATAATGGTCATTTAGCCCAGGTTAGCCTGGAACTCACTGCCTGGAATCAGCTATATGCTTACTTAGCCTTTCAGGAAAAGACAGGCTGTCTTCCAGAATGAGCCTACCCTGTCACATTTCTTTGACAGAGGCAGGGGAAGCTCCTGCTCTCTCAGTGTCCTTGGTAGCACCTGTCACTGATTATTTGCATTCTAGCCATTCCTGTGGGTGGTGTGTGCTGTGATTTCATTTGTACTTCTTGGTGACTTCCGGAAGCAGTCTGAGAATTTGAAGTAGTCTATGAGGCCAGCATGGAGGCTGCTGCTGCCTCATTAGATCTGCGGGCCTGAGTTTCTCAGACTGGTGTTTGGTTTCTGGCACCAGTGCCTGCTTAATGGCTTGGAGCGGGGAGGCTGTGAAGGCAGAGCGCATTGCTCATGCATTCCCACAGAGCAGCAGGACTGCCTGCTGTCAGGGGAGCAAGGCCTTGATTAAGTTTAGGCAGGTCTTTTAGTCTCTGGGTGGCGGGGTTTTATGTAGACTACATGGGTCTTGAATTCACTGTGTAGCCAAAGATAACCTTGAAGAGCCTCTTGCTTCTACATCTCTAGCGTTGGGTTTATAGGCTTGTGCAGTCACACCTGGGAGGTTCAGGTGGTTCTGAACACTAAACGCAGGCCGTGTGACAGGGATATTTCACCCTGGAAAGGACATCATAAATATTCTCAAGTCCCATGATTGTCCTGAGGGCAGGTTTGGTTTCTGGCCAATCATGGGGTGTGTGACTTTGGATAGAATTGTTTGCAACAGTGTTTAATCCACTGCTATTAACAACCCCCTTGTGGCTGGGGAGACGACTCAGTGGATAAAGAGCTTGCTGGGCAGGCTTGAGGACCTGAGTTTGAGCCTCAGTGTCCATGTAAAGTGCTGAGAACAGCAGCGCAGGCCAGTAATCCCAGTGCTGGGGTTGGTGGTGGGAGCAGGATACTTGGGCTCACTGACCACTGGGCCAGCCAGCTTGCTCCAGGCTCTGTGAGAGACCCTGCCTCCAAACAGTAAGCTTGTAAGCAGCAGCAGAAGACATCTAGCCTTGAGCTCAGGTCTCCAGGTATATATATATATATTCGCACACCCACGAACACATGTACACATACATACACACAACAGAAAAGTTTACATCAAAATAGTTCCCTGGTGTTTTAAAAATTCACTAATGTATTAATTGGGTTTGTTTTTGTTTTTGTTCTTGCTACAAGATATGTCTGTAGCCCAGCCTGGAATTCACTGTTGAGCCACAGGCTGGCTTTGAACTTCAAACAACACTCCTGCCTCTGCCTTATAACCAGGGGGATTCCAGAGTGGGAGCCACTGTGCCTGGCTCACCTTTGAGGGTGTGTAAAAGATTGGCCAGGTGGCCAGTCACAGAGCCCTGTTCGCCAAGATTGATGCCTTGGCGGGGTGGGGAGGGTCTCTTGTCTGTCTGCCAGCCCCACGATTGCTGCAGATGTGGGCAGCCTGCCTAGCATACCCTGGCCTCCATCCCTGGCAGTGCATAGACCAAGAACAGTGCCTCATATCTGTGGTCCAGCACTTGAGAGGAAGATGAAGAAAGACCAGGACTAGCAGATGTCAGCCCCTTTGCCCCACCCAGAGCCATGGCCGGGCCTTGTTGCCCTCTTCCTGCCTGCCACAGATGAAGATACACTAGAACTTCCCTGGGGCTCTAAATTATCTCCACTACCAGGCTGTTTCCTCCTCAACCTTTTTGAGGTCAGAACAGCGCTCAAAGGCCAATTTCCAGGTGTGCCTCCCACGAGCATTGTCCTCTTCCTCCCACATCCACCTGTCCCTAGGTGTCCTCGGTGACACTGTGACATTTCCAGCACAGCAGGTCCACGGGTGAATTGTCTGCTGTCTGCTCCCCCCACCTCAAAGGTGAGCCAGGCATAGTGGCTCACACGCTGTAATCCCACTAGTTACAGGGCAGGGGTGGCTTCGCAGAGCACATGGTTCAAGGCTGGAGGGTCCCTTTGGGCAGCTTGTCCAGCCCACAGGTCTCAGACCCGCGCAGTAGGTTGGCATCTTCATCTTCACTCGCACCACACTGGGCCAGGGCTGTCCGCTCTCCTTTCCAGAGTGGCCTGCTGAGCTTTGTGGTGCCTGCCTGGCCCTCTTTCTCCCACATCCTAACTACTCTGCAGGCATTGCTTGCTCTTTGCCTCTCATCTGTGCCCACAAGAGGGCAGGAGGGTCTAGGTCCTTACCTCACTGGTACATGGGAGGCAGCCAACAGGTATTTGTTGAACGAACAAGTGATTGACAGTTGACACCATCTCATTCTGCAGCTTAGGCTGGTAGGTCAGTCAAGCTGGCCTCAAACTTGTAGCAATCCTTCTGCCTCATCCTCCTGAGGTGCATGCCACCACACACAGCTAGCTTTGGTTAATATCTTTGAGGTGTGTGTATGTGTGTATGTGTGTGTGTATTTTTTAAATTTATTTTGCAGTGCTGGGGTTAGAACCCAGGCCTCACATATGTTAGCAAATGATCTACCACAGAGCTACATCCCCATTTCTGCTTGTTGATGACAGGTAGCCCAGGCTGGCGCCTAACTTTCAGTATAGCCAAGGATAACTTTGAACTCCTGATCTTCTTGCCTCCATCTCCTGAATGCTGGAATTACAGGCATATGCCACCACACACATGATGCCCAGGGCCCATGCAATCTAAACGGGCATTCTTCCACCTGAGCTACAGCCTAGAACCCTGACTGCTGATTTTCTAAAAAGGTACTTATTTAAGTTTTACAAAATCTGAGTATTTTGGCTACATGCATATTTATGCAGCATGTGTAAGTCATGGCCAGAGAGGACAGAAGATGGTGTGGGATCTTCAGGAACCGGAGATCCAGACGCTTGTGAGCCACCCACCTTTAAATGCCAGGAACCAAACGCAGGTCCTCTGTAAGACCAGCAAGTGCTTTTAACAGCTAACCCATCTCTCTAGTCCTGATACCTGTTGGTTTTGACAGGTTTCTCAGGCTGTCTGAGCCTCAGTAGGAAAGTTACCATCTAATGAAAACACACCCAAGAATTAGATTTTATTATTGTTCTGCATAGTTTTTACCTGATTTTTTGTTTGTTTGTTTTTCGAGACAGGATTTCTCTGTGTAGCCCTGGCTGTCCTGGAACTTCCGCTGTAAACTAGGCTGGCCTCGAACTCAGAAATCCTCCTGCTTCCGCCTCCTAAATGCTGGGATTAAAAGCATACTCCACCACAGCCAGTGTTAAAAGCATTTTTATTTATTCCGTGTTGGGGGCAGGGCATGCGCACCACAGTGTTGTTGTGAGGGTCAAAGGACAGCTTTGTAGAATTGGCCCTCTCTGTCTGCCTTTCCTGGGTTCTGGGATGGAGCTCACATTGTCAGGCTTTGGAGGAACAAGCTTGTCCAGCCAAGCTATCTCACCACCACACGTGGAGTCTCTATAGCACTGTCCAGAGCTGGAGGCACAATGGTCCTGTCTGAAGGTCAGGGTTCAGGGCGCTGGGGGCTTGTCAGTGGCTGCTCCTGGTGTCTTCACAAGAACTGAAGGGGAGGGGCTGCAAGATTTCATCTCTGCCATTCAGGTCAATGCATAGTGATGAGTGTCCTTAGCTGCCTGAGGATGCCTTTGGAGGTGTGGCTCTGTGGGGCAGGCAGAGGGGGTTGGTGGTAGCATGAGCCCGCACCATCACCCCAGACCTCCAAATGGGGGCTGCACAGGTGAGGAGTGTGGAGTGACCGGTGGCCCTGTATCTGTTGACCAGAACGAGGCTGTTGAGCCAAAGAGTTCACTCTGAGAGGGCCTTCTCAGGCATCAAAGCTATCTCTTGCCCCTCCTCTAGGTCACCACTCACGATGGCAGAGGCTCACCAAGCTGTAGCCTTCCAGTTCACAGTCACCCCTGACGGCATCGACCTCCGCCTGAGCCATGAAGCCCTCAAGCAGATCTGCCTGTCAGGGCTGCACTCCTGGAAGAAGAAGTTCATCCGATTCAAGGTTGGTTGGTTGATCGTCCCTGCAGCACTTGCTTGGGGTGTTTAGGGCACCTCCTGGCCCCACTAATGGAGCAATGTGTCTTAGGTGGGTCTCTGACAGAGCAGTGGTCTCCATGCTGGCTAAGGCTTGTGGAGGACACAGATAGATAAGATGGCCTCGCAGACTCAGAGCTCCTTCTTAGTGTTTGGTTTGGGGCTTTTTGTCTGCTGTTTTAAGATATGGTCTCTCTGCATCCCTCATGCTCCGGGAACTCACTCTGTAGACCAGACTGGCCGTGAACTCACAGAGATCCTCCTGCTTCTGCCTCCCAAGTGCTGGGATGGCAAGCCCAAGCTACCATGGCCCGGAAGGCAACTGGAGCTCACCAGGTCAATGTGAAAAAGGCCAAGCACCTGAAGGCGGAACAAGGGGCCCACTTACGGGAGGCAGCGTCAAGATAGGGACACAGGCCTGCCTTCTGCCCCACAGCTGGATCTCTTGTACCTTACTGAAAAGGGTTATTTTCAAACTTTAATGAATTTGTGTCTTACTTGTTTAAAGAAAAAGGTCTCCTGTAGCTCAGGCTGGCCTGGAATTCTCCATGTAGCTGAGGATGGCCTTGTATACCTGGCTCTTCTGCCTCTGTCTTTCCTGGTGCTGAACCACAGGTATGCCTATTGGGCGTTTTATTAGGTTTCTTAGGGTTTGGCTGGCTTCAGGGATGGAGTCCAGGGGTTTTCTCAGGCAGTCAAGCCACCTCTTGAGCTGTAGCCCCAGTCTGGTGGTTTAGTTGTTGTTTTTCTTTCTTTTCTTTCTCTCTGTGTGTTTGTTTATTTTTCAAGACAAGATTTCTCTGTGTAGCTGACTGTCCTGTAGACTCTGTAGACCAGGCTAGCCTCAAACTCGCAGAGATCCTCTGCTTCTGCCTCCCAGGTGCTGAGATTAAAGGTGTGTGCCACCATGGTGGATGTATTTATATATTTTTAATTTTAATGAATTTATTTACTTATTTATGCTTGTATTTTTTGCCTTTTTTTATTCTATATATATTTTATTTACATTTTTATGCTTGTATTTTTGAAGTAGGGTCTCATTCTAGTCCAAGCTAGACAATCATCCTGCCTCTCCTCCAAACTGCTAGGATGACAGATAACACAACACGGGCCTCTGAGAACCTTGTTTTTTTGTGACACACATAACTAAGGCTGGCCACAAACAGTATAGTGAGGGATGACATAGAATTCCTGGTCCTCCTGCCTCTACCGTCTGGGTGCTGAGATCACAAGCATGGGGTTTTAGTTTTCTTTAAAAAAATTGTTTTACTTTTAATTATATCCCCGTGTGTCTGTGTATGGGTAGGTGTATCTGAGTCGCAGGTGCCTGCAGAGGCCAGAGGCATTGTGTCCCCTGAAGCTGAAGTTACAGGTGGTGACCTATAGATACCTGATGTGGGTGTTAGGAATTGAACTCCGGTCTTCTACAAGAGCAAGTAGTCTTAACTACTGAGCCTTCTCTAGTTTTTAGAGAGGACGTGTTTTTAATTGAAAGGTTTTCTTCTTGGTTTTGTTTGCCTATATGTACAAGGGTAGGGGAGAGAGAAATAGAAAGAGAGGAGCGTGAGTTAGTGTGTGTGTGTGTGTGTGTGTGTGTGTGTGTGCACATGCATGGAGGCCCGACCTTTCCAGCGGGTATCTTCCTCTATAGCTTCATTTATTGAGCTGAGTCTTTCTGAACCTGAGGTCACTGCCGCCTCTGGCTGGTCTAAGGTCTGGCTGGTCTAGTTAGCCAGCTTGCCTCTGGATCCCTGGAGTTACATACAGGTGGGTGCCGTTCCTGCCTGGCTTGTACATTGATTCTAGAGATCCAAAAGCCAGGCCTTCCTCCAGCTTGTGTGGTAAGTGATTTACCCAGTCAACCTTGTTTAACGTTTTTGAGACAATATCTGACCCTAGACAGGCTGCTCTGTAACTATAGGCAGTTCTCCTGTCTTAGCCTTTCAGGTGCAGGGAGGGCGTGTGAGCCCCCACACTGCGCTTGCAGGGTTGTTGTTAATATCACTGTCATTGAGTTAGGGTTTCACCGTGCATTCATGGCTGACCTAGAGCTCGCTCTAGAGACCAGGCTGGCCTCAAACTCACAAAGATCATCTGCCTCTGCCTCCCAAGTGCTGGGGTGAAATGTGTTTGTCCATTTACTGCCTTCCAAGTGCTGGGATGAGATGTGTTTCTCTATTTATTATGCTGGGTGGGGTGGCACATGTCTCTAATCCCAGTACTCAAAACACAAACAAAAAAACCAACAAAATAGAATTAATGTTTTGTAAGACTCAAACATCCAACAAAACAGAGAAAACACACCACCTCCTTCTGGTTCCCAGAGCTGGCAGAGTCTGGCCCATGTTGAGTTATTCCAGCCTTCCCTCTTCTTTTTTTTTTTTTTTAAAGTGTGTGCTATTTGATAGAACAAAAAAAGATTTATTTATTATATGTAAGTACACTGTAGCTGTCTTCAGACGTACTAGAAGAGGGCGTCAGATCTCTTTACTGATGGGTGTGAGCTACCACATGGTGTCTGGGATTTGAACTCAGGACCTTCTGAAGAGCAGTCAGTGCTCTTAACTACTGAGCCAGCCCCTAACCCCTCTTCTTTAGACCAGTCTTTTGAATTAGGTGGGCAAGACTGCAGCCTACCTGATGACCTGAGTTTGACCCAAAGTTCCACAAGATAGAAGGAAAGACCTGACCTCCTTTGTACTATAGGGTCTTTGTATCCACCTCTGCACAATAAATAAATGTAACAAAAATTATTTTAATTCAAACTTTATTTTGCTGGGTTAGTTTGCAGCAATAGTATGGGAGCTCCTGTAAACACATTTTGACTCCAGAGCAGGGCAAGGGGGGGGTTGGGGGCTGGGACTCCTGACTGCCAGATAGTGGTAGACTGGGAATGGGGCCTCATAGTGCCCCAGGCTGTCACTCACCATATGGAGACCTATGTGGTAAGTCAGGCCCGGCTGTTCTTACCGACACAGTCCCTCTTGGGAAATCTCTCAGGATGCATTTGGGCCCAGAAGTCAGGGGAGAGAATAGACTGTGTGAAGGTGAGGCAGTTGAGACTCCAGGAAGAGACCCAGTTACTAGGCCCTGGTCTTTGGTGGCCTGCACACAGCATCTTCTCCCTGATGCCTGACATCCCAGCTGCCTGTTGCCACGGGGCTGCTGACAGACAGTGATGGCGACCTCAGGGCGGGTGCTGCTCACAGCCCACGTGTCTTTCCAGAATGGCATCATCACTGGTGTGTTCCCCGCGAGTCCCTCCAGCTGGCTTATCGTGGTGGTGGGTGTGATATCATCCATGCACACCAAAGTGGACCCCTCCCTGGGCATGATTGCAAAGATCAATCGGACCCTAGACACCACGTGAGTAGCCCAGCCCCACCCTCCGCACCTTGAGGAAGATGGCGGTACCTCTTCTGCTGACTGTCCTCGCTCTGGACTGTCTGCTTACGATGCTACTGCTGCTCTTCCACACGAGTCCTCTTGGCTTTCTTGACCTGCTATTGAAAGTTTGCAGACACTCTGCCCTTCCTCTGGAGACTAGGCTAAGAATGGCAGAGGCACGGGGACCTGCCTTCCAGGTGTCTGTCTCCCTGAGGTCAAGCTGTGGCAGTAGATGGAGCCAGCGGTGACCTCAGAGGGCATCTCTGCCCCAGAAGATGGCTCCCAGTGTGGCTGTTGCCCTGGAGTTAGTCCGTCCAGTGATCTGGTCCTCTGATCTTTCTGCCACTCATTGCATAGGGACACTTCAGCCCTTGGCCCCCCACAGTGGCTTAGATGGCCTGCAGGGAGGTCCATTACTCCTTGGTTTTGAGTTTTAGTTTATTCTGGGAACTTAAAAAGTAGTTGTCATCCTGTTTAGGGACAAGGCCAGACCAGCTTCTGGGTTTTTCTTTCCTTTTCTCTTCTCTTCTTTCCTTTTCTCTTCTCTTCTTTCCTTTTCTTTTTCTCCCTCCCTCCTCCCCCCCCTCCTGCTTGCTCAGCTGCAGATACTGTACACTAGGAAGGATTACACAAGCATACAGATGAGAGAGTGGCCCCAGGGGACGCCCACAGCTGGAGGAGTTGGTGTCTGCTGACTCAGAGGGACTAGCAGACTTAACCCAGCAGTGTCATGTTTAAGACAGCTTGAATAGGTGCTCGGGAATCCTGGAGGTCAGTCTTTCATGGGTCTCCATGCTCTGCCCTGATTGAGACAGTCAGGAGCGACTGAGAAGCCAGCCAGCTCCTCAGCCTCCAGCCCTCCAGGAAGCATTGGTCATTCCTTTGTAAGCAACTGCAGGAAACAAGATAGAAATGCCTGTCCAGGCGTCCTGCCAAGGGTCCTGTCTGCCTGGGGCCTGGAACATCTAGCTGGGACTGGGTTCTCAGAAGCAGCTGGCAGATCTAGTCACTGAAGACTGGACCCGCGCAGTCCTGAGAGGTGAGGGAAGTCCTGTGGACGCTCACCGTGCTGCCCTGTGTGTTGAGCCGGCCGCGGAGCCAGGCTGTGTGTGTCTCCAAGCCGGATTGCACACAGCCATGCCAGCCCAGCTACTAAAACCTTGCTTAATCTCGGTCTTTATACGATTTGTTTCTTTGTCCCTTGGACTCTATTTTGGTAAACTGGGTCATCTCTGGCCCAAATTTAGAAAGGCCAGGTGAAGGCTCAGAGCCTTGCAGCCTGGAGGGCTGTTCCGGAGCCATCTTCCCAGTGTGGATGGAGCTACTGTTGTTTGAGCAGATCTAAGAGGAAGAGCATAGAGGTTATCAACACAACTGAATGTTGGATTACTCTTTTTTTTTGTTGTTGTATTTTTTTTAAATTTTTTTTTTGAGACAGGGTCTCTATGTAGCCCTGGCTGTCTTGGAGCTTGCTATTGACCAACCTTGTCTCCTGAACTCATAGAGATCTGCTTGCTTCTGCATGTGACCCCATGCCCAGCTTCTTCTTCTTCTTCTTTTTTTAAATTTTATTCTCTGTGTATGTATAGCTTACTGTGAACCATGAGTGTATACCTGGGGCCATCAGAGGTCAGGAGAGGGCATCAGATCCCCTGAGATCAGAGTTGTAGATGATTGTGAGCCACCGTGTATCTGTTCCCATCAGCTGCAGAAGGAAGCATCTTCTGATGACAGATGCTTCCTTGTGCTAGGCACCGATCCTGTTCTTCTGGGAGGCAAGGCCTCCAGAGCATAGGTCTTTTACCAAGGAAGAAACTTGTCTCTTACATAATGTTAATGTTTTCCAATATCAGAACTCTGCAGGTTAGGTATGCTACTGCTCTGATCATTTGGGATCTCTTAGTTTTGTTATATTTTGTTTTTAGATTTATTTATTATGTATTAATATTATATATTATGCATATATATATTTAAGAATTATGTATTTATTTTAGGTATATGAGTACACTATAGCTGTCCTCAGACATACCAGAAGAGGGTATCAGATCCCTTTACAGATGGTCATGAGCCACCATGTGGTTGCTGGGAATTGAACTCAGGACCTCTGGAAGAGCAGCCAGTGCTCTTAACCTCTGAGCCAGGCCCAACTTCTTGGTTTTTAATAGAATATCTTTTATTTGTTCCTTGACAATTCCATACATGTCAATAGGGTATCTTTTTGTTTTTTGTTTTTTCTGAGACAGGAAACAGCCATGCCAGCCCACCTACTAAAGCTGTATAGCCCTGGCTGTCCTGGAACTCACTCTGTAGACCAGGCTGGCCTCGAACTCAGAAATCCTCCTGCCTCTGCCTCCCAAGTTCTGGGATTAAAGGCGTGTACCACCACCGCCTGGCTTTTTTATTTGTTTGGTTTCTTCTTTTCCTTTTTATTTTTTTAAAGATTTATTTATTTTATGTATATATGCTCTCAGACACACCAGAAGAGGGCATTGGATCCCATTGCAGATGGTTGTGAGCTACCATGTGGGTCCTGGGACTTGAACTCAGGACCTCTGGAAGAGCTGAGCCATCTCTCCAGCCCCAGTCAACAGGGTATCTTAATCAGATCCATCCCAACTCTCCACTGGAACCTTTTTTTCACCCGCTGAGTTCACTTAGCACCCCTGCTGGAGTGTCACTGGTCGGGCAGCTGGCCTGGTCCACTGCTCAGGGAGTGTCTGCAGCAGCCATGCCATGTTGACAGCTGGCTGCACCCTTTCCAGCCCTTCTTCCTTGATGTCCCCTGAGCCATGAAGAGGAGGGGCTAGTTTGAATTTTTGTCACTATTTTTCCATTTCTAAAACAACTGAAATAACTCTACAAAATAGCAGTCTTGAGTTTTCTTTCAGAGTAGGTGCCTTTGATTTTTAACTACTTAAAAATCTTTTAAGGTTTTTGTTTTTTGTTTTGGTTTTTTGGATTTGGTTTTTTCGAGACAGGGTTTCTCTGTGTAGCCCTGGCTGCCCTGGAACTCACTCTGAAGACCAGGCTGGCCTCAAACTCAGAAATCCACCTGCCTCTGCCTAGGATTACAGGCATGCGCCACCTCCGCTCGGCTAAGTTTTGGGGTTTTTTTTATTTTTTTAAGATTTATTTATTTTTATTTACGTGGGTTTTTAGGGGGGGTTGTTTTGTTCTGTTTTTGTTTTTTGAGACAAGGTCTTTATGTAGACCATGCTAGTCTTGAACTCACAGAAATCTACCTGCCTCTGCCTCCAGCGTGCTGGGACATTTGAGTTTCTTATGAATAAAGACAACCATCTGAGGTTATATTTGAGGGCTGGGAATATAACTTAGGGGTTGAGCCCCTGCCTAGTGAGCATGAAGCCTTGAGTTTATTCTGTGCCCAGCAAATACAAGCAAGGAATGTTTGACAGAGTGGTGAAGCATAATCTGAAGGAAACAGGCCAGGGTCCCTGTGAGCAGCCATTGGCAGTCCCCACCCCCTGGGAGCAATCGCCATTGTGAGTGGCTCTCCACCCCACAGGACCCTCTCCACCGGTCCTCCAGAGACTGGGAAAATTGTGTGTTGTTCAAGATTGCTCAGGTCGCTGGCTGGCCTCTTGATTCTTCCTTGGGGATAGAACACTCACTGTGCTGCCCAGGCTGGCATCTGCCCTCTGCCTCCAGAGTGCTAGGACCATTCCAGAGACAGACCACTCTGCTGCGCCCAGCCAAGGCTGGCCCATTTTGAGAGGGATAGCGACTGCCAGGGTGCTTGGAGAATTGGGGTCCCTCAGGCTTCTTCTGCTTCAGGGCACTGCAGCCTGCTCTCTCCTGTCGCTGGAAGGGTGCTAGCTCAGCCTGCTTTCTGGTAGCTGCCATTACCACCTTCCATGCTGACGCCTTAGCTACTTGTCTGGTCCATCCCCACAGTGGCCGCATGTCAAGCCAGACGAAGAACATCCTGAGTGGCATCCTCTTCGGCACGGGGCTCTGGGTGGCGGTCATCGTGACCATGCGCTACTCACTGAAGGTGCTGCTCTCCTACCACGGCTGGATGTTTGCAGAGCACGGCAAAATGAGCCGCAGCACCAGGATCTGGATGGTAACCACCCGTCACCTGCTAGGGGACCCGCTGTGGCTGATGCCCCGCGTCTGAGCAGGACCCTTGCTTGCCTCCTTTTACCTTTCCTCCTTTGTTCCTTGGTGTGTGACCTGTCCTCAGCCTCTGGCTATGGGAGCTGTGGCTCACCCTGACATAGATGGAGCCAGGGCTGCTTCTGCTAATGGTTTCTGGGAGTTCTGCCATCTCCCTGTTCACCTCTGTGTGGCCTGTAGTTCAGGCTGGATATTGAGCACAAGTACCACCCACGAGGTCTTTTTAGCCTTGGGGGCCACTTTGCAGGCAGACACCAGATGGTTTCCTGAGCTGGTCAGATCGTATGATTTACCCTAACCCAGCAGAGTTCTCTATTTCCCTGTGATCTTAAGGCCAAGGCACCCTGTTTAAGGGAGAGGGTTATGCCATATGCAAAGCGTTTGTCCGGTTATAACTGGTTATGGAGATTCTTGTTTAGTTTTGGTTTTTGAGATGAGGGCTCATGTCACGATGGCTGGCCATACACTGACTGTGTAGCCAAGGATGACCTTGAATTTCTGGCTTTTCTGCCTCCAGCTCAGGCATGCAACAGCATGCCTGGTTTTTATGAGATGCCAGTGATAGACCCAGAGCTTCATGCCTGGCTTACCCAGGTGAGCTGTCTACCCACTGAAGGACATCGAAGCCCCAGCGAGCTGCTTTTATATGCTTAGTTCTCTGGGGTAGTGGGGAGGAGGACAGCTGATCACTCCTGGGACCTCCCTCTTTGGCACTCAGACCCCAACCTCTCCTTCCCACACATACCTTGGTGTGGCTGTCACATGCCGTTTTCTGCACCTTAGGTTTGTAAAGGATGTTAATGAATCTGGCCTTGGTGACATTGTCTTTCAAACTGCTTCTCTATGGAATTCCTTCTTTGTGCCTGGGAGGAGTAGGTCAGCCTGACCTTGACCTGCAGGCCCTTTGCCCCCCACCCCCCATCGCCCGCACTTGTGAACTTCTTCAAGATCCCCTTGCTGCCTACCACACACTCCTGGCCTCCACTCTTTCCCAAACCAGCCTCCACCTTGTGATAAGTTGTATACGTTTAGAGTAGCAAAACTTAACCCACAGGCTTAAACAGTGTCCTCTGAGATGGCCCTTGTGGCTGATGTTGAGCTGAGTCCCAGCACTCCCGAGTATCGAGAATCATCACCTACTACATCTTGAACCCTTAGAGATGCCCTAGCTTCTGCCAGCAGGAGACAGCTGCCTTCCATAGCTGGCCTGCACAGTCTTCATACAGGCTGTGGGAGGACACACTGCTGCCCCTGGGGTGGCTTGAGGATCAGGCCCCTCAGCTGACCTTACTCCCTATGTGCAGAGCCCGCCCCAACCTTCAAACCAAGGGCCTTCCAGGAGAAGGCAGACAGCCCACCTGCAGAATTGCTGTCAGATCTGGGGCTCTTAGTCAGGAGAGACAGTAGAAGACTTCTTTTCAGCTGAGCTTTGAGTGGGACCTGTTTTGTCCAACCAGGGCCTGATGGTGTAGAACCAGGCGTGACTGTCGTAAACACTCAGCAAGTCATATGCAGTTGGACCCTGGCTTTGGTTCTTTAACACAGCCTCATCTTTGAAAATGTAACTTGTGTCTTCAGGCTATGGTCAAGGTCTTCTCGGGTCGGAAGCCCATGTTGTACAGCTTCCAGACATCTCTGCCACGCCTGCCTGTCCCAGCCGTCAAAGATACCGTGAGCAGGGTAGGTACGATTCACACTCTTGCAGAGATGCCAGCGACCTTGGGATCAATGCTTCTGCCTAATTGTGACCATAAATTACAGTTCTTAATCTTTGTTGTTGCTCTGCAGTCTCTCCTGTAGGGTTATTATAATAATGTCCCCAAGTCCTGCCCCACAGAGTCCTTGCTCTGGCTAGACAAGTGCTCTGCCTCTGAGCTTCATCCACAACACGTTGATATTTTTTGGCTACAAGGTCTTGCTAGTTAGAGTACACTGGCCTTGCACTTTTTTGGTTGGGTTTTTTGTTTTGTTTTTCTAGACAGGGTTTCTCCATGTAGCCTTGGCTGTCCTAGACTGACTTTGTACACCAGGCTAGCCTGTGCCTGCCTCTGCCTCTGCCTCTAAGTGCTGGGATTAAAGACAGCACAACAACTGGTGAACATTTTCTTTTAAGATCTACTTACCTTATGTATGTACACCGTATGTATACAGTGCCTGAGGAGGCTAGAGGAGGGTGTTGGATCCGCTGGGACTGGGGTTATAGACAATTGTGAGCCACCATGTGGGTGTTGGCAATCGACCCTGGGTCTTCTGTAAGAGTAGCCAGTGCTCTTACCTGCTGTCCATCCCTCAGCCCCGTGGCCTTGAACTCTTGACCCTCTTGCCTTAACCTCCTGATGACAGAAGAGTTTCACTATTCATGGCTTGATATTCTTTTCTCTAGAGCTTATTGTATCTTCAGTGTTTAAAGATGCCACGTCCCAGTCAGGCAGTGGTTGCGCACGTCTTTAATCCCAGCACTTGGGAGGCAGAGCCAGGCGGATTTCTGAGTTCGAGGCCAGCTGGTCTACAGAGTGAGTTCCAGGACAGCCAGGGCTTCACAGAGAAACCCTGTCTTGAAAAACAAAATCAAACAAACAAACAAACAAAAAGTGCCACGACCCACCTGTTGGAGCATCTTTACCGTTTTTTTGTTTTTTTTGTTTTTGAGATTTTATTTATTAGAGTTCACTGTAGCTGTCTTCAGACACCCCAGAAGGCAGCCTCAGATCCCAATAGAAATGGTTGTGAGCCACCATGTGGTTGCTGGGAATTGAACTCAGAACCTCTTGAAGAGCAGTCACTGCTATTAACCACTGTGTCATCTCTCCAGCCCGCATCTTAACTTTTTAATGGTTTTATTGAGATGCAGTTTAGGACATTATAGTACCCTTGTTTAATATGCAAAGTTCAGTGATTTGAGTGTATCCATTATTTTAAACTGTGGCAAATACATACAAAGACCTTTTTTTTTTTTTTTAAAGGCTGGGCATGATGGCACATGTCTTTAATCTTAGCACCCAAGAGACAGAGGTAGGTAGATCTCTTGTGAGTTCAGACCAGCCAGGGCCACAGAGTGAAACACTTTAAAAAAAAAAAAAGAAAGAAAGAAAAGAAAATGGTTAAGAAGATGACTCAGTTGGTAGAATGCTTGCCTTGCAAGTATGAGGTCCTGAATTTGATTAGTCAGAACCCATACATGATATGACAGATTTGCGGCACAACTGATAATCCCAGTACTGGGGAGTGGAGGCAGGAGGATCCCTGTGGCTCGCTGCCCAGTGAGCCTAGCCTGGTTGTTAAACTTCAGGCTGCTTCCAGGGAGGTGGATAGCATTTGTAAGGATGGCTCCTGTGTGCCTCTGTCTTTTAAATGCCTCCATGCATGGGTGCCTCTGTGCCCTTCAACTCTTGAGTGCGCATGTGCACGCACACACAATCATTTAAACTGTTTTCAAGTATAAACTCAGCAGTGCTAATTATACCTAGAGCATTGAGCAGTGGTGACCACCCTGGATTGTCAGGATTTTCATGGCCTCCGGCAGAAGCCATAGCGATTAGGCAATAACTCCCACGCTCCCTGCTCCAGGCCTGCCAGCTTCTGTTCCACTTTCTGTTTCTAGTTCTGCCCAGTCAGGGAATATGGCATGAATGAGATTATGTAAATGAGGCTTTTGCGGTTGTGTTTCCCCCCTACTAGTGTTTATTTTTTCTTTGAAACAGTATCTTAACCCAGGCTAGCCTCAGACTTGTAATCCTCCTGTCTCAGCTTCCCAAAGCAGGATGATTTCAGGGTTCATCCCTGTCCTAACAGGGCTGTGCTTCCCCTTTTGTGGCTGATAGCACAGTCTTGTGGGTAGACCAGTTATCTGTCGATCTGATGGAGTGAATGTGGGTTATGTTGTAAGCCAGGAAGTTGGGAATATCTATGCATGGTTTTCTTCTGGGTACCTGCCACTTCTTGTTGATGGCGGTGTCCGTGGCTGAACTGAGGATTTAGACCCTAGATGTGACCTGTCCCATGACTCCTTGTCCAGCCTGCCTGACCTCACTGGGCTGTGGGTTTTCCCACCCTTCTCACCTCATCAACCAGGTCATCACTGAAGCAGTGGCCAGGTGTCTTGGTACCTCCCTCAGGAAGCAGTGATTTAATTACCATCTACCCGAAGCCCTGCTTGGCCCTGCAGGGACTGTCTTGTCCGGCCTGCCAGCCTGTGCGGAAGCAGAGAGGACAGGCTAACTTAGGGAAGCTTTTCCAACCTTGCCTACACTGTCTTACTTTTCTGAGGCGTGTGGAGTGATCCTCGGCTTGGATGGAGGAGTGTTTAACTCTGCCCATGTTTTCTCTCTCCAGTACCTGGAATCTGTGAGGCCACTGATGAAGGAAGGAGACTTCCAGCGCATGACAGCACTGGCCCAGGATTTTGCTGTCAACCTCGGACCCAAACTGCAGTGGTATTTGAAGCTAAAATCCTGGTGGGCCACAAATTATGTAAGTAATTCTGCATGTAGATCTTTTCTCAGTGAGGTGTTTTGGTGTGAAAGTTCTTATTTGGGTACCAGGGCTCATGAAACCAGCTACACTTCTGCATGTGGCGTTGGGAGGGGCAAGTGGGCACCTGGCAGAATATGAAACCAAGAGGGGGAATCCAGGTGTCATGAGTAACCTGATGGAAGGGAAGGGATTGGAAAAAACCCATGGGAGCTAGACACAGTGCTACGTGGGAATAATGCCAGCACGCAGAAGGCAGAGGCAGGAAGACTGTGGGCTCAAATAACCAGGGCCACCCAGGGAGACCAGACCCTAGCTCAAGAAAAACAATTAAAATTTAAAAACATTGTTTACACACACAGACACACACACACACACACACACACACACACACACACACACGCCTAGGTGAGTTTATATGTATTAAATGAATGCCGGTGCCCATGGAAACTAGAGGGCACTGTATCTCCTAATTGTTGCAGATGGTTGTGAGCTGCCCAACATTGGTGCTGGGAACCAAACTCAGGTCCTCTGTAAGAGCAGCACACAGTGAGCCATCTCTGTAGTCCATCAAAAAAAAAAAAAATGCCAGAGTTGGGAGTCCCTGCCAGGGATGCACCATGCCCTGGGTTCAGTCTCCAGCACCACACCTGTTTTGTGGCACACATGTATTCCCAAGGGCTTGAGAGACAGAGGCAGGAAGGTCAAAGTTCAAGGTTATCTGTGCTTTCATAGAGTTTAAGGTGAGCCTGGACTGCTTGAGACTGCTTTAAAAATAAAACAAGCTGCTGAAGAGAAGGCTCGCTGGCTAAGAGCATTTGTCATTCTTGCTGAAGAACCTGGGTTTGCTTCCCAGAGCCCACAGGATGGCTCACAGCCGTCTATGACTCCAGTGCCAGGGGAGCCAACATCCTTTTCTGACTTCCATAGGTACCAAGCACACACATGGTACACATACCTATATGCAGGCAAAATACACACATGAAAAAAAATCTTAGTGCACACCTTTAGTCCCAGCACTTGGGAAGGCAGAGGCAGGTGGATCTCTGAGTTCAAAGCCAGTCTAGTCTACAGCATGAGTTCCAGGACAGTCAGGGACAAACGGAGAAACCCTGACTCCTGACCCCTGACCTCCCAAAAAAAGAAAAATTACTTTAAAAACACAAATGATAATTAGACAAAAATGAACAGAGAAAAGGATCCAGCAGGACCAGCAGATGGGGCCAGACCCAGGCCCTGTGCCTGGGAGGGCGGGAGGCCACAGGCCCCTCAGGCCATCGAGTTTCTGGGTCTAATCCTCGGCAGCTGGCCTGCTGCTCCTTTAGACTCTTCTGCAAGCCTTTGCTCAGGTGCGCGCCCAGCACGATGCTGCGGGTGGCATGGGTCACAAATCGGCAGCTTCTGGTGCCAGGGCTGGGTAGACTGCTCCGCTCCCTCATGCTGGCCTTAGGCTTCGTGCTGTGGCTGAGACACACCCAGGCACCAGGAAGAGGAAGATCAATCTTTGGGGAGATCTGTGTTACTTTTTTTCTGCAGTGCTGGGGATGGTGAATGTCAGGCAAGCGTTGGGCACAGTACCCCACTTTCAGCCAGGATACTTTGGCAGTTACAGGTTTTTGGAAATGGTCTTATGTGGCCCTCAGAGTAGTCTCAAACTTGCTGCATAGCAGTCTTGGACTTGCTATGATCTTGAACTCCTGATCCCCCTTCCCGGGTGTGCACTGCTGTATAGTTCTGTGCCCAGTTTTATGCATTCTTACAGTTGAGCTAAAAACAAGCCCCAACTCATTTATTTATTTATTTATTTAAGCCCATTATGAAATGATCTGTTGTCTAGCCAGGTCTCCCTTTAATACCAGTGTGTCTCTCAACTCCTTGTGGCCTGTCTGCTTAAGACAGCTTGGTTTTGGAGCCTGCCATCCGCTGGAACAGCTGGGCATGGCTGCTCAGCACGCTGACTTTCTGTTTGTACTACAGGTGAGTGACTGGTGGGAGGAGTACATCTACCTTCGAGGCCGAGGGCCGCTCATGGTCAACAGCAACTACTATGCCATGGTGAGTTGGTCTCCACTACCGCGGCAGCCACGATGGGTTTGTCCTGCTGGGTGTGCCCCTGGCTGCCTGGGAAAGCTCAACATGAAATCTTCCCTTCTTGTTCCTGCTTCTGTTGTCTGAGTCTTCCTGTTGCTGTGAAGAGCCCACCTGGGGCCCAAGGTGTTAGACCCTCAGTCCTGCGTCTGAGGAGCCCCCCCAACCTGACAGTGCAAGCACCTTTGCATTGCTAAGTAAGTGCAGGCTGACCCTGAGCCTGTGGCGGTGCAGATAGGAGCTGGCGGTGTAATAGAACAATAACAAAATGAGAGTTTGTGGTGGCTCATGCCTGCCAGGCACTAGGGAGGTGGAGACAGGGGGATTAGGAGTTCAGTGTCATCCTTGGCTACATATGTATAGTTCAAGGCCCACCTAAGTTATATTAGATACTGTCTCAAAAAAGTAAGTTTGTGGCTAGAGAGGTGGTTTAGCAAATTAAGAGAACTTGCTGCTCTTCTAGGGGACCCGGGTTCAGTGCCCAGCCCACATCTCAGGTGTTTCAGAACCATCTGTAACTCCAGCTGCAGGAGATCAGATGTCCTTTTGGCCTCTCTGGGTACCTGCACACACATGTACACTTAACTCCACACAATTACACGTATACACATAAAGATCAATCTGCCATAAAAACAAATGGACCCAAAGTGGTAACAAAACTGTCCAAAGTTATAAAGTCAGACATCGTGACACAGGGCCTTAATCCTAGCACCCAGGAACCCGAGGCAGCCTGAAAGCTAAACGTGGTCTCAAAACACAAAAGCCCACCTGAAACAAACACAAAAGGCAGTTGTCACGGAGCACAGCTGTAGCAGCACAGCTGTGAGGGAGGGTCCCCCACACCATGTATACAGACCACCGTGTCATCCCCATGAGCCCTCTCTGCTGTCAGCACAGCTGTAGCAGCACAGCTGTCGGGGAGACCCCCCTCCCCCCAACACACACCATGTGTACAGACCACTGTGTCATCACCATGATCCCTCTCTGCTGTCTCATCCTCACAGGAGATGCTCTATATCAACCCAACCCATATTCAGGCAGCGAGAGCTGGCAACACCATCCACGCCATACTGTTGTATCGTCGCAAGGTAGACCGTGAGGAACTCAAACCTGTACGTAAACTTCCCATTAAAATCTCTTGGGAGGTGTGGGGCTGCGTACCGAGGCTTTCCACAGAGGTCTCTGACCTGGCCGGGTGTGAGAATTCTGGCAGAGGGAAGAGGGTGGAAGCAGAGGGGAAGTCACTTCAGCTGCCACAGCTGGTTCCATCTCCATGTCACCATTTTGGTTACCTGCGTAGCCCTGCGCTGAGTTGGGTCAGGCTGGGACAACGAAAGGCTAACTAGCCTGGGAGGAGTGCGGCAGAGCCACAGGTGGTGTGTCAGGAGAGCAGACCTCTTCCCAAGTGTTACAATTCTTATGACAGAAGCTCTCGAACAATGGAGTAGTTCTCGCACACCTTTAATAATAATCTATAGGATTCAGGATAGGATTTATATACAGTTTTGGGGGTAATTCAGGGTTTGACAGCAGGTACTTCTCATTGGCTAGGACTGAGAGCTTGGGGAAACCTTATGTATGTGGGAGGGCTTGGTGCTGCTCCTACTGTGACTAATAGCTATACACCTCTCCTGCAAGGAGGTGCTGTGGGGGCTGAAACTGCTACAGGAGCCAGGGGCCCAGGGGGCGTGGCCGAACTCCTTCGGTCCAGTCCTGGGACCAGGCTACCTGGCACAGCTTCCTAATGGGGAGGCTAGAGAGGCGGCTTGGTTGGTGAAGTGTTTGCTTTGAGAAAAGCATTCAGACCTGACCCAGTGGTGCCCAGCCAGATGCACGGTTGTAATCTCAGCACTGGGGAGCCAGAGTCAGACAAAGCTGGGCCTTCCTATCAGGCATAATCAGTGAGGTCCAGGAGCAGTTAGGGACTTTGTGAGGCCTGAGTGCACGTGTTCAATTCCGGGATCTACACGGTGGGAAGAGAGAATCACTCCTGCAGGCTGTCCTCTGACCTCCACATATATGATACATTGGCGAACTCCTCAGGAGAACTGTTTCTTCATAACCTTGGGTGCTTACATGTTTTTCTGGAAGAAACTTCAGTTCCCTGGCACAGCTCAGTGAGGCCCCTAGGTGCTACCCCAGGGAAGCTGAGTGGTGTCGTCAGACTGGGCAGTGTGCACAGGAAACAGGCTGCGTTATAATCAGCTCATTGCAAAGCTTTCCTGAGGGATTTTTGCCTGTTGGTTTAAAACACATTTTTATTATAGATTCGTCTTCTGGGATCTACAATTCCACTCTGCTCCGCCCAGTGGGAGAGACTCTTCAATACTTCCCGCATCCCCGGGGAGGAGACAGGTGGGTAGTGCTCACCAGGGTCTCCCCTGGGACCCAGCATTTGCCATTCTGCTGCTCGGAACCAGGAACTGCTGGGGAACATTGGGAGCAGAATTTTTACAGTGTCTGACTTGTTTCTGAGTGTCCCTCCTCTCGGAACCGCTTTGTCTTTCGTCATTGGTGTGGTTTGGGAACAGGATCTCATGCGTTCCAGGCTGGCCTAGAACAGTGCATGGCTGAGGACGATCCTCTTCTCCCCCTGGGATATAGGCATGTGTCACTATGCCCGGAGCATGTGTTGCTGCACTTGGAACTCTTGGCTTCACATAGACAATCGAACCTCAGCTCTGGGCTGAAGTTCCTTTGTCCACTAGGCCTGGACAATGGGCCAGTTTCCAGATTTTAGTATTTCTTCAGTTGAGAGTTTCTTTTCTTGGGCATTTTCCCCAGACCTGCTGGAATATTCCCACAAGACTCCTTGGGCATCTTACGCTGGCCCACGTGCAGGGTTTGCTGTAAGATACCCTGGAGAACCACAGTGCCTGAGGAGCTGGATCTCAGCCCAGCTGCTTGCTGTTGGCAGCCTAGCCTACGCTGGGTGGTCATCTAATCTGCTTCTAACCTAGGAACTCCTTGGCAAAGACAGGGAGAACAGATTCTAGCTGGTGCCATACGGGCCTGCTGGGGTCAAGGGTGCAGCATTGGTCACTTTTTTAACATGGTGAACAAATACCTGAGCAAAACCACTTAGGGAGGAAAGATTTATTCCACCTCCTGGAGCCAGAACCCATAATCCATTGTTTCTGGGCTATGGAAGGCAAAGCATCATGAGTACAGGAGCATGCGAGGGAGCACGCGTTTACCTCTGACAGGCAGGACACAGCTCGAGGAAAGGGACTAGAGTCAAGGGTCCCCTTCAGGGCTGGCGAAGTGGCTCAGCACCTGAATGTGCCTGTCTGCAAGCCTGGTGCTGTGCTTGATGCCAGGGACCCTTGTGGTAGGAGAAGAAAATGGACTCCCATGAGCTGGTGGTCTGCCGGCTACACATGTACCAGGGCATGCCTGTCCTCACAGGTATTTGAGCACTCACACAAGATAAATAGATTCCATTTATTTAGTTTACTCTTGAGGGAGCTGGTTCTCTTCTTCCACTGGGTGGGTCCAGGCTAGGCAGCAAGTGCCTTTACCAGCTGAGCCATCTCGCTGGCTCCATCATGGTCTTTAATAATAGCAATCATAAATATTAATTAAAATCTGGGTAACACTGGGTATGGTGGCACATGCCTTTTCAGAAGGCTGAAACAGGTAGATTTCAGTGAGTTTGAGCCCAGTCTGGTCTATACTAGGTCTACATAGTTATAGGCCAGCTAAAGCTTCTTAATGAAACCCTGTTGCAAAGACAGCAAATTATAATTTATGAAAATGTAGTATGCTTGGCGCGGCCGTACAGTGCATGCCAACAGTCGGAGGCCTCTCCCGCTCTGTTGTGGGCGCCGATAGACTGCTGTTCCTTTTGAGAGAGGATATCCTGAAGCCCTGGCTCTTCTGAATTCCCTAGCTAGACCACGCTAACTCACAGAGATCCATCCCCCTGCCTCGGCCTCCTCTGTGCCGGGATTAAAGGTGTGTGTCACCATAGCCAGCCTTTTGCTCTCAATTCTTTTAAAGATTTTTTCATTGTGTTTGTGTGTAGGAGGGACACAGTCACACTATCGCAGTCGTGTGCAGGTCAGATGACAGTGCTGTGAGGCTGCAATCAAACTCGGGCCACCAGGCTTACACAGCAAGGGTCACCCACAAGTCATCTCCCAGCCCCCCCCCCCTTAGAGACAGGGTCTTATGTAGCTCAGAGTAGCCTCTAAGTTGATATGTAGAGGCTGACTTTGAACTCCTGATCCTCCCAAGTGGTATACCATCATGCCTGGCTGATTTTTTTTTTTAAGATTTATTATGTATGTGTTGCCTCTTTATACGTATGTGCACGTGAGCATGTGAGTGCCCCAAGAAGCCAGAAGAGGCCACCAGAGTTTCAGGAAGTTGTGAACCACCTGATGTGGGTATTCAGGAAGTTGTGAACCACCTGATGTGGGTATTGGGAACTGAACTCTGCATGGGAGAGCTCTCATTCAATGCTACATGTGCCAACTGTGTCTATAGATAGGAAACTGAGGCTTAGATTAGAAGGGCTGACTCAGTATGGGGCCAAGGGCCACACAACTGGACTTCTAGAACTTACAGGTGGAGGCAGGAGAATCAGGAGTTCAAGGTTATCCTTGGCTACATAGGGAGTTTAAGACCAGCCTGGGCTACATGAGATCCTCACAAAACAGTCAGATCGGACGCTCCCAAGGCTTTCTGATGTCTGTCACTC